>NC_051334.1:4072637-4235137 GCF_015220235.1 Choloepus didactylus | reverse complement strand
ATCTTAGTGAGTGTGAAGTGATGCCTGTGATTTTGATTTGTGTTTCCATAATGACTAATGATGTTAAGCATCTTTTCATGTACTTTTTGCTCATTTGTGTATCCTCTTAGGAGAAATATCATGTGCTTTTCCCATATTTTAATTGGCTGTTGGTCTTCTAGTTATTGAGTTTTAGGAGTACTTTATTATTTGGATTATTATTAAACACATGTCAGATATGTGATTCACAACAACTGTTTTCTCCTTTTCTGTAGAGTGTCTTTTTCACATTCTTAATAATGGCTTTTGATATGCAAAATTGTGTTTAAATCAAGGTGAGTTCATCTACTTGTTCTTTTTGTTGCTCATACTTTTGGTGTTAAATCTAAGAAATCACTATTCAAGGTAATGAAAGTTTTCCTCTATGTTTTATGCAAATGTTTTATGATTTGAGATTTTATTTTTAGGTTCTTGATAATTTTTGAGTGATTGGTGTGTGACAGTTGAGAGGTCTTCATTCTTTTGCATTTGGACTTATGCTCCTAGCAGTGTTTCTTAAACGTAACAATTCTTTACATACTGAATAGGATGAACACTTACTTATCTGGACAAGTAATTTTTCATTGAGGGTGCTTTACTTTTCAAGAAGTATTTGGGTGTTTGGGGCCATTTGGGTTTCAGTATTCAAAAATATCTTGGATGTATTTTTTCTTTTAGGTACTATTTTAAATGGAATTGTTTTCTTGTTTTCCTGTTCAGATTGTGCACTGTGGTAGACAGACTGATTTCTGTTTGTTAATTTTGTAACCTTCAGCCTTGCTGAATTTATTATTACTATTAGTTTCCTTGTGGATCTCTGAGGATTTCTACTGATGGGTCATGTTATCTGCAGACAGATTTTATGGATTCCATCCAATTTGGACGCCTTATATTTCTTTTTCTTGCTGAGTTATTCAGGCTAGAATTTCTAACAGAGTGTGGAATAGCAGTGGTGAAAGAGGTCACCCTTGTCTTGTTCCTGATCTTAGGGATAAAACCTTTAGTCTTCCATTTGATATATATAATGTTATTTGTAATTATTTCATATTGTAGAAGTGTTCTGTTGCTATTTTTCTGTTTTTGACAGAAATAGGTCTTAAATTTTTTTATGTTGTATTATTCGTTTATATATGAGATAGAATTTCTCATTTTAATCACTTTTGAAGTGTGCAATTCAGTGGTATTAATTACATTCAGTGATACTGTGCTACATCACTACATCCATTATCCAAACCTTTTTATCACCACAAACTCTGCTAAGGGTTGCTATATTTTATCAAATGTCTTTCTGAGTCAGTTCAGATGATCAAGTGTTTTCTTTCCCCTTTCATTCTAGTGATGTGGTACATTGCACAGATTGATTTTCTTATGCTCAAACACCCCTGTATCCCTGGGATTCATCCCGCATGATCATTGTCCATAATTCTTTTAATGTGTCGTTAGATTCAGTTTAATATCTACCTATATCTTTTTTACTTTTTATTTTGTTAACATACATGTAACCTAAACTTTACCTTTTAACCATGTTTTAAATATATAATTGAGTGTCCTTCATTATATCCACAGTGTTGTGCTACCATCACTATCATTCATTGCTAAAACTTTTTCATCACCCTGAAGAGAAATTCTATATTAATTAAGCTTTAACTCCCTTTTCCCTACACCCTTGCATGTCCCAAGTAGACTTTATTCTAGATTCTGACTATGAGTTTACTTACTGTATTTCATATCAGTGAGATAATTCAGTATTTGACCTTTTGTATCTGACTTATTTCACTAAATATGATGTCTTCAACATTTATCCATGCTATATACCGGTTATCTCATGTATTAGAACTTCATTCCTTGCAGCTGCATAATATTCCATTGTTTGTATAGGCCGCAATTTATTTATCCATTCGTCATTTAATGGACACTTGAGTTGTTTCTGTCTTTGACATCTGTGAATGAATAATGCCCTGTGAACATCAGTGTGCAAACGTCTGAGTGCCTGGTTTCAATTCCTTTGGATATATACCTAGACATGCATTTATTTGCCAAGTCATATGGTAATTCTATTTTTAGCTTTCTGAGGCACCCCAAACTTTTCTACAGCAGCTGCACCATCCATGATGAACAATCATCTGTATTTCTCCATATCCTTTGCAACGCTTGTTTTCTGTTTTGTTTTTCTCTTGTTTTTTCTACTGGGTGTGAAATGGTATCTCATTGTGGTTTTTATTTGCATTTCCTTGATGGCTAATGAGGTTGAGCATGTTTTCATGTGTTTTTGGCCATTTGTGTATCTTCTTTGGAGAAATTTCTTTCCAAGTGTTTTGCCCATTTTTATTTGGTTCTCTTTTTTTGTTGAGTTCTAGCACATTTTTATAAATTCTGGATATTAAACTCCCTTACCAGATATATGGTTTCTAAATATCTTCTGACATTCTGTAGTCTGTCTCTTTCATGTTGAAGACCTTTGATGCTCCCAAGTTGCTAATTTTGATGAGGCTCCCTTTACCTTTTTTTCTTTTGTTGGTTGTGCTCTGTGCAGAAAGTCTAAGGAACCATTGGCTAACTCTGTGTCATGAAGATACTTGCCTGCATTTTCTTGAATGTTATACTCCTGGTTCTTATATTTAGGTCTTCTGGTCTATTTTCAGTAAGTTTTTGTAGATGGTGTGACTGAGGATCCCCTCATTTCTTTTGCAAATGGATTTCCAGATTTCTCAGCTCCATTTGTTGAAAGACTATTCATTCCCAATTCAGTGGACATGGCACCCTTGTCAAAAATAATTTGGCCTTAAATGTAAGGGTCTTTTCTAAACTCTCAATTCAATTGCATTGGTATATATATCTGTCCTGTCAAGTTCCACTATAGTTTTGTGATAAGATTTAAAATCAGGAAGTATGAGCCCTCTGACTTTGTTCTTTTTAAGATGGTTTTGCCTTTTCAGGGCCACTTACTCTTCCTTTTAAGTTTGATGATAAGGTTTTTCCATTTCTGTAAGGAAGGCTGTGTGAAATTTGATTGGGATTGCACTGAATCTATATTTATAAATATATATTTATTTATATATATAAATATATATATAAATTTGGGATTGCACTGAATCTGTAAATCACTTTATATCAGTATTTAATCTTCTGATCTATAACTATAAAATGTCCTTCCATTTATTTAGTAGTTCCTTGATTTTTAAGCAGTTGTTTTCTGTGTGTCTTTATGCTTGGTTAAACTTATCCCTCTGTATTAAATTCTTTTAGTTGCTAACTCTAATTGTTTTATCCCTTTATTTCATCTTAAGATTGTTCATTACTAGTGTATAGAAATACCATTAATTTTTCTCCTGTTAATCTTATACCATGCCACTTTATTGCCAAATTCATTTATTTTATTTCTTTTTCTTACTTAATTGCTCAGATTGAACCTCCAGTACGATGTTGAATAGCAGTGGCTACAGTGGGCATCCTTGTCTTCTTCCAGAATTTAGATGGAAAGTCTTGTGTCTTTAACAGTTATGATGTTATTGATGGGTTTTTCATAAATCCTTTATCATTTTGAGGAAATTTCTTTCTATTACTAGTTTACTAAATGGTTTTATCAAGAAACGATGCCAGCTTTTGTCACATGCCTTTTATGTGTCAGTTTAGGTAACTGTGTGCCTTTTTCCCTTCTTTTGAATTAATGTGGTATATTGTATTATTTGACTTTCTTATATTGAATCATATTTGTATACTTGAATAATTTTTACTTGATCATGCTGGGAGATTCACTGTGCTATTTGTTGAAGATTTTTGGATAATTGTGTATAATATCTGTTACTCTGTAATTTTCTTTTTTGTGATATCTTTATCTTGCTTTTTTTCTCTTTCATAGAATGAATTAAATAATGGTCCCATTTCTTCAGCTTTTTTGGAAGAGTTTGAAAAAGAATTGTTTTTAATTCTTCTTGGAATGTTTGTTAGAATGCACATGTGAAACCATCTGGCCTTGGACTTTTCATTATGAGGAATTTTGATTACAGATTCAGTTTCTTTACTTGTAATTGGTCAGATAAGATCTTGTATTTCTTTTTTCTTTGTAGGTTTTTGTGTGTAGCTTGAAACATTTATTTCAGCTTGCTTGTCTAATTTTTTGCCATGCAGTTGTTTTTCATCATATTCACTGATTCTTTTTATTTCTTTGACTTTTTTTTCCTTTTTTTAAACCTTATGGAAAAATTAAAACAAACAACAACAAAAAACCCACAACATTTCAAACAAAACAAAGCAAAGCATTAAGGAAAACAAATAACCTAAAATAACGATTTTGTTTCTAACATGTTACTACCATACCCCAAGAAAATTGATAAATCATATCAAAACAAAAGAATAAGAAAAACAAATAACCACATTGCTTCCAACATGTTCCTACCGTACCCCAAGAAAATTAACAAACCATAATCAAAGGTATAAGAAAAACCAAATAACCTGAAATAGCTACATTGAAACTAATTTTTTTAATGAAATAGGTTTTTTTAACTTTATCAATAACTTAAAAACAAACAACAAAAAAAGACAATTCAAACAAAACCAAAGATTTAAGAAAAACAGATAACCTAAAATAACTGCATTTCTTCCAAGTCCCTACCATACCCCAAGCAAATTAAACCCTAACAAAACAAAGGAATAAGAAAAACAAATAGCCTAAAATAACTACATTGCATCCAACATGTTTCTATTATACCCAAGAAAGTTTGCAGGCCATAATCATTTCTGAGCATTCCCCTAACATTGAGATTACCCTCAGCAGTTTATCTGTTCTTAGGAGAATATCATTTCCCCCTCACTATTACTGTCTATCTCTATGTCCCCTACATTTTACAATAAAAAACATTTATTTTACATTTTTCACAGGCTTCACATTAGTGGTAACATACAACATCTCTTTTTGTGTCTGGTTTATTTCACTGAGCATTATGTTTTCAGGGTTGATCTATGTTGTCGTATGTTTCATGACCTCATTCTTTCTTACTGCCACATAGTATTCCATCTTGTGTATATAACACATTTTGTTTATCCACTCATCTGTTGAAGGGCATTTGGATTGTTTCCATTTCTTGGCAATTGTGAATAATGCCACTGTGAACATCGGTGTGCAAATATTTGTTCGTGTCACTGCTTTGAGATCTTCTGGGTATACACTGAGAAGTGAAATTGCTGGATCACAGGATAAATTGATAGTTTTCTAAGGAACCGCCACACTGTCTTCTAGAGTGGCTGTACCAATATACAGTCCCACCAACAATGAATAACAGTTCCATTTTATCCACATCCTTTCCAGCTTTTGTAGTTTCCTATCTGTTTAATGGTAGCCATTCTAATTGGTATGAGATGATGTCTCATTGTGGTCTTAATTTGAATCTCCCTAAGAAGTAGTGAAGCTGAACATTTTTTCATGTGTTTTTTAGCCATTTGTATTTCCTCTTCAGTGAAATGTCTTTTCATATCTTGTGCCCATTTTATAGTTGGGTTGTCTGTATTATTGTCATTGAGTTGTAGGAATTCCTTATATATGCAAGATATCAGTCTTGTCAGATAAATGGTTTCCAAATATTTTTTCCTCTTGACTTTTTTGACAGATTTCCTTGAAGTACAAAAGCTTTTAATTTTGAGGAGTTCCAATTTATCTATTTTTTTTCTTTTGTTGCTTGTGCTCTCAGTGTAAAGTCTAAGAAGTGACCTCCAGTTACAAGGTCTTCACGATTTTCCCTACATTATCTTCTAGGAGTCTTATGGTGCTGTCTCTTAAATTGAGGTCTTTAATCCATTTTGAATTAATTTTTGTATAGGGTGTGAGGTAGGTGTCCTCTTTCATCATTCTTTTGATGATGGATATCCATTCCCCTGTCTCCTTTGTTGAAGAGACTGTTATGTCCCAGTTCAGTGGGTTAGGGGCCTTATCAAAGATCAGTCAACCCTTAGATCTGGGGGTCCATATCCGAATTCTCAATTCGACCATTGATCTATATGTCTATCTTTGTGTGCCAATACTATGCTGTTTTGACTACTCTGACTTTATAATAAGCTTCAGAGTCAGGAAGTATAAGTCCTCCCACTTTGTTTTTCCTTTTTAGAATGATTATAGCAATTCGAGGCATCTTTCCCTTTCAAATAAATTTGATAACTAGTCTTTCCAAGTCTGCAAAGTAGGTTGTTAGAATTTTGATTGGAATTGCATTGAATCTGTTGATGAGTTAGTGTAGAAGTGACATCTTAATGACATTCAGCCTTTCTGTCTAAGAACATGAAATACTTTTCCATCTTTTTAGGTTGCCATCTATTTCTTCTGGTAAAGTTATGTAATTTTCTATGTATAGGTCTTTTACATCTTTGGTTAAGTTTATTCCTAGGTTGTTGATTTTTTTAGTTGCTGTTGAGAATGGAGTCTTTTTCTTGAGTGTCTCTTCAGATAGATCATTTCTAGTGTACAGGAATATTACTGAGTTTGGCTCATTAATTTTGTATTCTGCTACTTTGCTAAATTTGTTTATTAGCTCAAGTAGCTGTGGCATCGATTTCTCAGGGTTTTCCAAATGTAAGATCATGTCATCTGCAAATAGCAGTTTTACTTCTTCCTTTCCAGTTTGATGTCTCTTATTTCTTTGTTTTGTTGGATTGCTCTGGCTAGCACTTCTAGCACAATGTTAAGAGTGGTGATGGTAGGCATCCTTGTCTCATTCCTGATCTTAAGAGGGAAGGCTTTCAGTCTCTCACCATTAAGTACTATACTGGCTGTGGGTTTTTCATATATTGCCTTTATCATACTGACAAAATTGTTTTCAATTCTTACGTTTTGAAGTGTTTTTATCAAAAACAGATGCTGGATTTTGTTGAATGCCTTTTCATCATCTATTGGGATGATCATTTGATTTTTCCCTTTTGATTTGTTAATGTGTTGTATTAAATTGATTGATTTTCTTATGTTGAGCCATCCTTGCATGCCTGGAATGAACCCCAGTTGCTCATGGTGTATGATTTTTTTTTAATATGTCTTTGGGTTCAATTTGCCAGTATTTGGTTGAGAATTTTTGCATCTCTATTCATGGGGGAGACTGGTCTGTAGTTTTCCTTTCTTGTAGCATTTTTACCTGGTTTTGGTATTAGAGTGATGTTAGCTTCATAAAATGAGTTAGATAGTATTCCATTTTCTTCAATTTTTTTAAAGAGTTTAAGTTTTGTGTCAGTTCTTTGTGTACAGTTTGGTAGAATTCCCCTGTGAAACCACTTGGCCCTGGGTGTTTATTTGTGGGAAGCTTTTTGATGGCTGATGGGTCTCTGCTTGTGATTGGTTTGTGGAGGTCTTCTATTTCTTGTCTGGACAGTATCTTATTCATGTATCTCCAAGAAATTGTCCATTTTCTCTACATTATCTTGTTTGTTGGCTTACTGTTGTTCATAGTGTCCTCTTACCTTTTGTTATATTTCTTGGGGATCTGCAATAATGTCGCTGCTCTCATTTATTATTTTGTTTATTTGGATCTTCTCTTGTTTTGATTTTGTCAGTATAGCAAGGGACTTGTCTCTTTTTGATCTTCTCAAAGAATCAACTTTTGGTTTTATTTATTTTATTGCTTTTTGTTCTCTATGTCATTTGTGCTTTAATGCTTGTTCTTTCTTCTACTTGGTTTAGGATTAGTTTGCTTTTCATTTTCTAGCTTCTTCGGTTGATCCATTAGTTCTTTGATTTTAGCTTTTCCTTTTTTGATGTATGCATTTACAGCTATAAATTTCCCCCCTCAGTACTGCCTTCGCTGCATCCTGTAAGTTTTGATATGTTGTGGTCTATTTTCATTTGTCTCCAGATATTTAGCAATTCTCGTGCTATTTCTTCTTTAACCTACTGATTGTTTAGGAATGTGTTGTTAACCTACAGATATGTGTGACTGTTCTAAATCTTTGATGGTTATTGACTTCTAGTTATATTCCATTGTCATCAGAGAATGTGCTTTGCCTAATTTCAATCTTTTTAAATTCATTGAAGCCTATTTTGTGTACCAGCATATGATATATTCTGGAGAAAGTTCCATAGGTACTAGAGAAAAATATATATCCTGGTTATTTGGGATGTAATATTCTACATATGTCTGTTAAGTTGAATTCATTTATCAAATTGTTTAGTTTTTTAATTTCCTTATTTTTCCTCTCTTTGGTTGATCTGTTTATAGGAGAGAGTGATGTATTGAATTCTCCCACAGTTATTGTGGAAACATCTATTGCTTCCTTCAGTTTTTTTTTTGATGCAATTTTATTGAGATATGTTTACATACCAGATAATCATCCAAAATGTACAATTGATAGTTCATGGTATCATCGTATATAGTTGTCCATTCATCACCACAATCAAATGTTTGAACATTTTCATGGTTCCATAAAAATAAAAACAAGAATAAAAATAAAAAATATAAAGGAACACCCAAAACTTCCTGTACTCCTTATCCCCCCATTATTTATTTGTTTATTTTTTGTCTTTATTTTCTTACTCATCTGTCTATATACTGCATGAAGGGAGAGTCATTGGTAAGGTTCTCAAAAATACACGGTCACACCATCAAAGGTATATAGTTATAAAATCATCTACAGGAATAAAGGATACAGGATTGCAATTCAACAGTTTCAGATATTTCCTTCCAGCTATTTTATTTTTTTATTTTTATTGTTTTTATAATTTTTTTTTCATTTTTTCATTAAGATTCATTCTCATACCATACAGTCATCCAAAGTATATAATCCATTGCTCACATTGCCATCATAGTTGTTCATTCATCGTCCTGATCTATTTTTTTTAACATTTTAACATTTTTAACATTTTCCCTGTACCAGAAAAAAGTGAAAGTAGGAATAAAAAGTTAATAGTAAAAATAGAACACCCAAATTGTCCCCCCACCCTGTATTTCCTTTATTTATTTATTTATTTTTTCTTTGCCCCATTTTTCTACTCATCCATCCATACACTGGATAAAGGGGCTGTGATGTACATGGCTTTCCCAATCACATTGTCACCCCTTGTAAGCTCCATTGTTATACAATCGTCTTCAAGATTCAAGGCTACTGGGTTGTAGTTTGATAGTTTCAGGTATTACCACTAGCTATTCCAATTCATTCAAACCTAAAAAGCATTACCTATATTGTGCGTAAAAGAGTGCCCGCCAGCATGACCTCTCGGCTCCTTTTGGAGTCCCTCAGTCACTGAAACTTTATTTCATTTCATTTCACATTCCCCTTTTGCTCAAGAAGATGTTCTCTATCCCACGATGCTGGGTCTAGATTCCTTCCCGGGTGTCATATTCCACATTGCCAGGGAGATTTATACCCCTGGATGTGAGATCCCACGTGGGGGGGGGGGGGTAGTGATTTCACCTGCGTAGTTGACTTAACTAGAGGGAGAGGGCCACATCTGAGCAACAAAGAGGCATTCAGGGGGAGACTCTTAGGCTCAGTTATAAAAGAGGCCTGGCCTCTCCTTTGTGGCAACAGGCTTCCCCAGGGCCAGTCCCATGATAGAGCGTTCGGTACATTAAACTGCCAGTCCTCAACGTTTGTGAGCACATCAGCAGCCATCCAGGAGAGGAATCCTGACACCTCTGCATTTTCCCCCAGGTCCTCAGGGGCCCTGCATATTTATTTATTTATTTATTTATTATTAACTATATCAGAAAATTTTAAAAACCATACAGTAAAAAAAAATTCAAACTAACCAAAACAAGGGAATAAGAAAAAGACACCTTTTTGATTTTTCTATTTGCATGCTTCGTGTTGTCCATCATATCCTGAGATCCATTTTGAATTGATTTTTTTCTCAATTCTTTCTTTTGTACTTTGACTTCCCAGTCTGCACTCTTCCAGTTTGCTTATTCTTTCCTTGGCTTCCTCTAATCTAGTACTGTGTGTATCCAGAATCTTTTTAATTTGGTCAACAGTTTCTTTTATTTCCATAAGATCCTCTATTTTATTTACTCTTGCAGATTCTTTTTTATGCTCTTCTGGGGTCTTCTTGATATCCTTTAACTCCTGAACCATGTATTGGTTTTTGTGATTACTTCTTTGATTAATTCGTCCAAGTTCTGTATCTCATCTGATTTTTTAATTTGGGTATTTTAGTTATCCATATCTTCTGGTTTCTTCATATGCTTTATAATTTCCTGTTGTTTTTGGCCTCTTGACATCTGTTTATCTTGATAGGATTCTTTTAGGATATGCAGGCATTTAACAGTTGTCTATAACTTGACATAGCCTGAACTTTATGCAGTGCACTTTCCTTTACCTACCAAAAGATGGCTCTCCTGAGCCACCTCTTATCTTCAATCCAGATATTCCCAACTTTGTTTATACAGCGAGTGGGGTCCAAGCCATGTGGATGTCCAATAAGTGCACCATTTTTCTCTGTGCAATGTGGACTGCCGGCACTGTGGTTGGGGGTTATGCCCTGTGCAGTTTTTCAGGGAGAGGGCTGAAAACCCAGTGCTCCCAGCCATTCCTGGGGTTGCGGCCGTGAAACCTTGTGGCAGGCATCCTCCTTTCAGCTCAAACTTCCTTCATTCCCTCCTTGCTGTGGACCCACAAGTCCCTGGGCTTGGTGTAGGACTCCTGTCTCTTCTGTGTGGTTCCCCCATCTCTAGGCTGTGTATCCCGCGGGCTTCTGTTGGGGAGAAGTTGTGCTATCACAAGCCAGCCAAATCCCGAGTTTTTTGGAGGAGGCTGTTGGCCGCAGTGCTGTGAAGGGGTGGCTCCTAGCCCACTTCAGACATGATTGTGTGGGGTGTGGAAAATACCCACTTCCGCAATCATCCGCTTGCTGCAGCAGCTTGCCCCTAACTCAGGGGCGTTCAGCTGCAGGTGTGCAAAGGGCTATCACCCACACCAGTTACCGACGTGTGTGTGCCTGGGGCCGACATCTGTTTTACTGTCTCCCTGCCCAACACTTCATTTCTGGTATTGTTATTTGCATTCTTTACCAGTTGTTCGCTTTACCATTGTAGGCAAAACTTTGTGGATTTTGTTGATCTTTTCAAAGAACTATGTTTTTAAAATTTTATTTTTAATGCAATTTTATTGAGATATGTTCAGACACAATGCAAACCATCATCATATACAATGACTGACTCACAGTGTCATCATTTTGTTGTGCATGCATCCTCATGATCAATTTTAGAACATTTTCGTAACTCCAGGAAAGAAATAATAAAAAAGAAAACCCAAATCCTCCTATACTCCTTATCCCCCCATATTATTGATGCATTCTTTTGGTGTACATTTGTTTCTGTTGATGAAAGACTATGAAGATAATATAGTTAACTATACTATTAGTTGACAATAGGTAAATTTTTTTCCTATATACCCCTCTATTATTAACTCCTTTACACAGTGTTCGTGTATTTGTTTAGTGCATAGAAGAACTTTTTTTTCTGTTTGTATAGTTAATCATAGATATGGTCCACCACAAGATTCACTTGTTATATATTCCCATGTTTAACCTCCAAGTTTACTTTTAGTGACATGCGTAACTCTAAACTTACCCTTTCTGCCACATTCCTATGCCCTGCAATTCTGTTAATGATCAGAGAGCCATCTTTCAACCACCAGCAAGGCACTACAAGATTTTTCTGTCCTTGTTAAGTATATTCTCTTTCTTTTTTTGTCACTTGTGCAGTTACTGAAATCCTTTAAAGGCTGTATGGATCCCAGAGAAAGATCATTTCTTTTTTTTTTACTTATTGTTTAAAAATTTTTTGGTGGAAATTCCAGCAGAACTCTGGAACATTCATGGCTCCGTCTTGATGATGTCACTCCTTCCATGTAGCTGTTTTTTTCACATTGAACCAAGTGTATTTTCCTATTTCTTCGTACACATAGGGATTTTTGTTGATTACTCTAAATTTGAATACTTTATTTCTTAACTCTGGTGGTTAGATTCTCCCCCATCACCTGTGTTTTCTTTTGTGGTGTTTGTTTTAATTGTTGAAGATTGTAGTATAGTATGTCTGTGTGTGGAGGCTGTTTTTCAGTGCTTAGGCGACTGCATAGCCTTATTGAGCTACTATTCACGGTAGTTTTCCAGTATTCCCCAATATGGAAAATTCTCTTGGCTGTCATCCAAATTCTTCCCTTTGGTTCCAACTACTGAATTTTATGTTTCGATCTCAGTCTTTTGCCCAAAGCAGTTATGGTTTGCTTGGTTCTTTGCACTTGTCTCCAACACTTCTCTATCCTGGTTGTATTCTGATTTAGGAATACCAAATAGTTGACTTAATTTATACTTTCAGGGAGTCAGAGGACATAAAGATACAGTAAATTTTTGCCTTAGGTGTGCATACAATCAGACACCTAGGAAAAGAGACCACACAGTGAGAATGTGGGGCACCATGAGCCTCACAGATTGCTGGTGTCAAATGAGGAAGAGAGTAGGTCCAGGGAAAGTAGAAGCACACAAATTTTTTTCACTATTTTCAGGTTTTTTCTTTTCCTGATTCAGCTTTTGTTTTTATTGTTAAATCTGGTTTGTTTCCCAGAGTTCTGGAAATGCTGGTTATGCCATTTTCTTCTGTTTTCAGTATTTCTTTGGGGAGACTATTCTTCCAGAGACTATTTCTCCAATGTCTTGCTTTGTTCACAGTGTACATTAATTTTTGCAAATTCTTAATTTTTATTCCTAGTTAATTGTAATATTTAAGCTCTTTCGAAATGTTTTCTGTTGTCTTTTCTGCCTTAAGTTGTAGTTCCCAGACTTTGGGTTACATGAATTAGTAAAATTTCTAGAAATTATTTTAGCAGTTAGACAAAGTAAAGACATTAAAACATTTTTGCTTTATTCTGTCATTCCGTGTTATTTCATAATTAGTGAAATTATACAAATCCTTTCTTGGAAATACTTTAATATACTCTTTATTTTGTTGTTTGGATGGATGTTTGGTTGATAAAGTCTACATATTCTGACTAGAAGTTGGGAATCACCATGTACATCATATATATTTTTATTTTTGGTAATGTAAAATCCCTTCCTTCTATCCTTTTTATGGTTTTTGCTTTTCCAGTGTACCATGATATCTCCCCATCGAAAGTCTCAAGTCAAATTTTATGTTAGCCATTTGAAACTGCATTGTGACATCTGTAGTATTTTATTATTTTCACATTCTTTTGTGATCTTTCATCTCTAGCTAAAATCTTACTTTGTATTGTAGACATTGCTTTTCTTACTGCTGTTTGCTTTCTTTGTTCATTTGTGCTTTTTGTTTTGTTGTTCTTATTCTGGGATTAGAGCTCTGCACTAAGAATATACTTTTGAATTTTTATAAACACAGATGCTGTTTTGTATATCTGCCAGTTAAATTCATATAAATAAGCTTACAGGCTATACACTTGATTAATAAAGAAATTACATGTCCTTGATATTTTAAATTTACCTTACTATCTGTAATAGGATTTTCCTGGTATTAAAATTTATAATTAAAACATCCTTTCATTCTATTTTAATAGTTTATTTATTATTAATAATATCACAGATCTGTATTTTCCTTGAATTATGGATTATTGTTCATAATTGTGTTAGTTTGGCAAGGAAAATTGAAATGTATTGTAAAAACCATTATCGTCATTTGATTTTCTCTTTGCAACTCTAGTCTTACCCAATTTGTACCTGTATTTAGACCATAGAATTCTTGTTTTACCCTTCCTATTAACACTATTGGAGAAATTTGGCATCTAATAATTTTTATATAATTCATTAATACAATATGCTTTTTCACCTATCTTAAATATTCTTTTAACATTAATTAAAATACAGTTGAATGTTGTCATATATGTATGTTAACTTACTAGGTTCTCCCCTTTGTTATACAGTTCACTTGTTTAACAGAAAAATTTGATTGAATTTAATGGAATGCGACCTTGATTTTTTTTTTTCCCCACCTAGGTGCTATTCAAGTATTGGGAAAATTCAGGATGCCTTTATATCTTACAGGCAATCTATTGATAAATCAGAAACAAGTGCAGATACCTGGTGTTCAATAGGGTAAGTCTTTATATATTAAAAAATAGTATTTTAGTTGTTAAACAGGAGTATTTGAACACATATAAAGTACTATATTTTTTTAATTATAAAATCAAGTAGCCAGTTTTAGACAGCTGTTTTTTCTCTTTCCAGCGTACTCTATCAGCAGCAAAATCAGCCTATGGATGCTTTACAGGCATATATTTGTGCTGTACAATTAGATCATGGGCATTCTGCAGCCTGGATAGATCTAGGCACTCTATATGAATCCTGCAACCAACCTCAGGATGCCATTAAATGCTATTTAAATGCAACCAGAAGCAAAAGTTGTTGTAACACCTCTGCACTTGCAGGAAGAATTAAATATTTACAGGTACCATTTTTTAAGTAGCATATTTTAAAAGGCAGATATTTCTCCATAATACACAGTCTGGAGGAGGGTGGCTGGAAAGGTCATGTAGTTGCATTTTGATTTCAGTAACTTGTTTTCGTATTTTGTTACATTATTTTACCTCGTTTTAAGTAAGATTCAGTATTTTTAAAATTTTTTTCCCCACTTTTACTTTTTTGATGGGTATTAATTTACTTAATGTTCCTGTGCAGTATCTACATTTTTAAGTTGACAAAACATTTTAGAGAACACAAACATGGTTTTTACTCTTGTTGAAATGTCATGAGAAAGATACCTGTGTGAATTCTGAAAAATAGATTTCAGCTTTGTTCTCTCAAAGAGTAGTTTCGGCCTGCTCTCTTTATGTATCGTCTTTCTAGAGATCCCAAATTTACAGTCTATTTTCTTTAAAAAAATAAAATACGTAGAGCCTGGAGGGAGATATAGTGGACTTGCTCTTACTCAAGTAGTCTTGTGTTAAATTTGCTTTTTACATAATTTTTCCTAGGGTCAGTTGTGTAACCTTCCACAATGTAGTCTACAGAATAAAACTAAATTACTTCCTAGTATTGAGGAGGCATGGAGCCTACCAATCCCCGCAGAGCTTACCTCCAGGCAGGGTGCCTTGAACACAGCACAGCAGGTGAGAAGTTGGATAATGTTCAGTAGGTGCCCAGCTTTAAGGGTTCTTTTTATTCTCTAGTGATCAACCTTATCTAACTAAGTCCAGGACTGGCTTTTATGAATGAAAAGTCTTTTTTATTTAATTGCAGAGGGTTATTAGATCAAAATAAAGTTCCCTCCAATTTGGGAGGAAATCTAAAATACCAATTTAAAGCTTTTGTAGATTCTTATGTGCGTGAAATAGATTTTTCAATAAAAAAATTTTGGTGGTAAATTAAAAATAAACATGCTTTATTAAAAATAAAAACGGAGATACACATTTCTCCATTTGAATTGATTTTCAATAATTGCAATCAGTGATGTCCACATAGTTTTGAAAAATATGCAACTTTTAAAGTGTTAAAATTTAGAGGAATAAATTTAAGAATATGTAGAACCATATTTTTATCTTAATTCTGTAATTCTTAGGCTTATAAACCTCATCATCTAAATATTGAACCTGTATTAGGCCTCAGTCAAACAGCAATTTCACAGCAGTCTTTGCCACTACACATCATTACTTCTATCCAAGTAGATGGTCTGTCCAGTCCTGTCAAGAGGAAAAGAACATCTAGTCCAACAAAGGTACATTTATTTAAGAGATATAGAGAATTCCAATTGAAAAAGAAGCTTCAGCTTTCCTGAAATTGTCCAGTTTGTACATAATCTGTCCTGTATTTTAAACTTGAAATCATTAGGGAGTGAAAAGTTTTTTAGCTAATTTGCTTTTTAAAGTAATTTTCTATCCCAGAATCTTAGCATCCTATTAAATATAGAAAGTAGGGATTAAGTATATCTTTATCAAATAATTATTCATCTCCCTGATTTTACAATCTTAACAAACTTTTCACTATCATTTACATCATTGAAATCAATTGAATGTTGGAGCTTAATGGACAGCCTGCTTAGGTACAATGGTTATGATTTAGATGAGGATCTTTTTGGGTGGTTTAAGGAAAAATGTATGTTTTAAATTTCTAGTATTTCATATTTTTATGTATATTAACTAATTTTAAAAATGATTTAATAGCATAAATCCTTTTTAACAAATGTAAATTTAAACATATGTCAATTCTCCAAGTCATAGCCATTCAGTTTCCCGCTAGTCATTATTTTTATGTGGTTTTACCAAATAGTCTTTGATTTTTCAAATCAATTTTATTCAGAATATTTCTGATAACTGCAGTAGTGGCCATATTGTTTCATATCCTTCAGTACAGCAGCAAGTTAATTCATGGGGTTCACAGAAATTACAGGTATGAATTATTATTCTGACAGTTTTCTTTCTCTGTTCTAAAGCAGTGGAGGTATTTTAATTCTTTCCGTGTTAATTCTTAAAATTTGAATGACAGTGAACTGAATTAACATGTTTATAAGTAAAATGAGCCCAATTTATAATTGTAATGGACATTATACTGTTTGATTTTTGTGTTTTTTGAAGAAGGAATACATTTCATGTGTGTATAAGAGCCTTTGAATATAGAGAATATACAAGGTAAAGTGTCTTTAAAATTCCTCCTCTAACCACTTCTTTCCCTTTGTCAAACACAGCTAGTGTTACTAGTTTCTTGTGGTTTTTCCAGAGATATCTTGTGCATACATAAACAAATATCCCTTTTTCCTCATGTATTCCTTTGTGTCATTAGACATTTGGTTCATTTACAGCATTTATGTTACAAAAAATGCTGCTTTAAGAAGCTTATTAATAGTGCATTTTAGACTTAAATACCTTTTTGTGTGAATATTGGAATTTCATTCCTCCTTAATATGATTATTCATACTACACAAAGCAACTTTCCAAAGGTGAATTTTAAAATTTTTACCTACTGTTCTGAGACTTCTGAAAAGACTTCAAATTGGGGTTCATTATTATTGATCAGCAGTCACTATCTTTGACCAGATAGAGCCTCTTTGTTTTTTCAGTGATGGATTTTTTAATAATATCTTGTTAGATTTAAGTTTGATTGTAGTCTTTTTCCTTCCTCTAGTACTTGGAACAGCTGCATGCAAGTAGGGATAATTTAAACCCAGCACAGAAATTGATGCTGGAACAGTTGGAAAGTCAGTTTGTCTTAATGCAGCAACACCAAATGTGTATAGCATTTTTATTCTAAAATTTATTGCTGTGTATGTGAATGATTACTTTTACCTCTGTCAACATTCAGTAGAATTCTTTAATCTGCACATTTTTAATAATAACTGATAAGAGACCTTTTTAGGGAAAATAGTCATAAATTAATTTAGAACAAAATACTTTGTAAAATACTGTATTTTTTATAGTATTTTGTGTATATTCCAAGGGTTTATAATTTTTAAAATTTCTTTAAAAATTAATTATCCCAGAGTTCAATGGGAATGTTTAAGGGTTGTTTAGTTTAAAGGATTTGGCAGGAATGTGTAATTTTTAGATTCCCTAATTTATGTTTTGAGAAAAAGACATGTATTCACGAATCATTATTCATAATTTTCAGGTGTTTTCTTCTACTATTGTGCCATTAATCAAAGGACTTCCAATTATAAAATGAAACACTTGTCTCCTTCATTCAGGAATTATAGCTAAAATTGAATATAATTTCTTGTTATTAAAGTGTTTCCTTTTTAACCTAGTGATTAAATGTTAAACTAACATTAGAGATGCATCAGTTATACATTTTCAGAATCACCCAAGTGGGTCTTCTTTTTTGTTTTTGAAGATCAGACAAACAGAAGCTGCTCAGGTACAGTCTACTGGAATTCTTAATGGCCCAGTTGCTGACTCATCACTGCCTACAAACTCTGGCTCTGACCAGCAGCCACATGCTTTTCTGACCAGAGAACCTAACGTCTCTCAGCCTGGAGTTCACCCTGCGTGTCTTGAGCAGCCTTTGTCCAGTGGACCTTTTTCTACAGACTGTGTTTCTTGCAGCACATCCAAAATTCTAGGGAGTTCAGACATTATTTTGATAGGCAATAACTGTATAAAAGGAAATGGAAATAATGGAAATGTGCCTTACCTGCAGCAAAATACTTTTTGTCTACCTCGTCACTGCACAAACCTGACCAGCAGCCCACAGGAGCTGTGGAGAAAACAACTGTCTAATTCCGTTCAGGTAACAGAAACACTAGCTTCTTTGTTGGGTTCTCATATAGTGGTTTCTCTTTCTTTGGTTAGAGTACCTTTTTGAGAGGATTTGAAAAAAAACCTTAGGAACTGATTTGATCTTTAAAAACAATTTTTAAACAATTCATAATTACATCAGACTTTCAAGTGTTAAAATATTATTACTGCATTATAATTGTATCTATGGGTTGTTTCACTTTTTCATTATAACATTAATATATGTATATGATATGTCACATACTCCGGAAAATTGTAGCGTTAGAGTCCCCAAATCTTCTTGCTAATGTACAAAGGCTCCATTAACACATTTTGAATATCTACAAATATTTTATATCAGGTGCTATGCTGAGTATTAACTATTCATTCTAATAGTAGAAAAAAATGAGTAAAGTTTCAATTACAATGAACTATGAGGAAATGTGATAAATATGTATGTGAGAATGCACTGAACAAGTGTGATCAGTATGTTAAATGTCAAAAATTGAGGTAATTTGGAAGGATAGAAGGCAGATAAAGTGTGTCTAGTGTGGCTTGTGTAGTTGGAGCGTGAAATGTCAGGACTTAAGGGTCTCAAATATCTTGACTATCCTTGTTATCAAAGTTATGCCACACTTGTTCCATTGTTGCTGAATTTTAAGCTTTTTTTTTTTACTTCTGTGTATCACACTATGATGTGCATAATTATGTTCTCATTCTTCCTTATACTTAGGGTTGTTTCCATTGCATTCTAGTATATTATATATAGCATTTTTATTAATCAACCACAGGGGAAATATGTAGCTTCTTACTGGAAAACCTTCTAAACAGTGTAGTTACAGATTATTGGCAGAAAGGTTAAGAATTTTTTTCTAAGATTTTAATACTTTTAATTAGAGAGGTGTGCTTACAGAAAAGTCATGCATAAAATGCAGTATTTCTGAATACCATCCTATTAATATTTGTATTGGTGTGATACATTTGTTACTATTGATGAAAGCATACATTTATAATTGTATTATTAATTATAGTCCCTGGTTTCACTTAGGGTTTACTGTGTTGTGCAGTCCATGGATTTTTTTTTTATTCTAATAATATATACAACAGAAAATTTCCCCTTAAAACCAATTTGAACATATAATTCAATACTATTAATTACAGTTATAGTGTTGTTCTACCATCACCACCATCTCTTACTAAAGTAAGATTAATTTTAAGTTTATTCTTGATGTAAACAAAATTTGTCAGAGAAGAGAGGTACAGAGTGCTAAAGACTGAAGATTAGAGTTTATAACAGGAAGATCAGAATAGGCTTCACTGAGGAAGTGGCATTTTATTAAATACTTAAAAGAGTAGATGACAGAATAATAAAGGTAATTGGGATAAGTAAGATAAGGTCCATGGAACAGTGGAATCTCAGCAGATGTGTGTCTTACATATTTGAGGAAAAACAAGAAAGGCAGCTTAAATAAATAGTGTGAGCTAGGCGTAAATTAAGAGGCAAATGATGTTTGAGAGGTAATGGAGTGCCCAGACCATGTTTAGCTATGGAAGTCATTATTTGATTTTACTCTTAAGATGGAAAATGATTGGAGTGATTTGAATAGATGAATGACATGATCCGATTTAGTTTTTTTTCCTTAATTGTTTATTGAGGGATAATTTCCATACAATTAAATGTACGCATTTTAAGTAAATAATGTGATCTTTTGACAGTGAATACAGTTGTCTATCTATTAACATAATCTAGTTTTTGAATGCTTCCATAACCTCAAAAGTTCTCCGTATTCTATATGCAATCATCACTTATATCCCTAGGCCTAGGCAACATTAACTTTCCTTCTGTCTCTGTAGTTTTACTTTTCTAGGAATGTAATATAAATGGTATGAAAGAAAGGTAGTGTTTTGTGCCTGGTTTCTTTCAGTTACCATGTTTTTTGAGATTTAGCATTATTGTTGTATATGAAAGTAAATTCTTTTTTATAGCTGAGTGTGCTAGTATGGAACTGTTAGGTAACCCAGAAAAACCATGTTCTTTTAATCCACTCTTGTGGGGGCAGACCTGTTTTGGATACCACTGCCTTTCTTCAGTGAAGGTATCCTTCCCTTTATGCGTGAGTTTGGATGCTTTTATGGCCTTAGAACTGTAAATCTGTAACCTAATAAATCCTCTTTATAAAATCTAGCCCATTTCTGGTAGGTTGCATTTCCGGCAGTTTTAGCAAACAGGAACAGATTTTGGTACCAGGAGTGGGGTGCTGCTGAATTTTCACATATCAGACAGGTTGGAATGGCCTTTGAAATGTATAAAAGGAAGCTTCTGGCAGAATTGTGAGGAGCTTGATAGAAAAGGCCTAAATTGCTTTGAAGTGACTATTTATGGAAATATGGACTCTAAACGTACTACCAGTGACGCCTGACATGGAAATGATGAATGTGTCATTGCCAACTGGAAGAAAGGTGATCCTTGTTTTAAGGAGTTAGAGAATTTGGCAAAATTGAGTCCTGGTGTTGGATAAAAGGCAGAATTTGAAAGCACCGTGTTCTCATACTTAGTTGAAATTTCCAAATTAAATGTGGAAAATGCAGTCTGGATTCTCCTTGAAGCTTATAGTAAAATGCAAGAGGAAAATGATAAGCTGAGAAGTGAAGTCTTGGGTACAAAGAAACCACAAATTGATTGTTTGGAAAATTCTGGGCTACCAGAAAGTGAGACCTCAGAGGATAATGCACCACGTGAAAATTTAGTAAAAAATGGAACCCGACAGCCATTTCAGTACAAGCCAGGATTGGAAATTTAGCCAGAAAGGATATGTGGAATGTACTGTTTTCTGACTGTTTTCACCCATGTACGCTGCATGCCGCCATGCCAACACATTTTTTGCGAGAGCTGTATAAACAGAACCACCATCAGTCTGGACTAAAAGGGACAAATTGAAGGAAAGATGTCTTGAAAGGCAGAACCATAGAAGCAAAGGTTGGGAGACAAGAAATCTTGGGCCAAGAGAATGGACCCACCCATTCATGTGGAAAGGGTGAGTTTGCCTCAGAGGCAGAGGGCAGGCCGTCCTCCTCAATGTTTAGGAAGATCCTGCACCCCAGGCCTCAGAGAGGGTGGGGCACATTCCCCAGGGATTGGGGAGAGCCTGACCACCATCCTGTCCTCTGAAGGGGTTGAGCATGTGCTCCAGAGATGGAAGAGAATCCAAGTTTCACCCAGATGTTCGAGGAGGGTGGAGCCAATACTTGGATATGTTGGAGCAGTCACTCTGGGGTTTGGAGAGAACAGGACCACTGTGTAAGCCTTTGGAAAGTGTGGGACTGCTGCTCTCTCAAGGCCTGAGGGATCAAATGTCATTCTGTGAATGACTCTCAGACTTTGAAATCTAATGGAATTTGACCTGTGGGTTTCTTGAATTCTTTGGGTCCCATGACTCCTGTTTTCCTTCAAATCTCTCCCTAAGGCAATGGGAACATTTATTCTGTGACTGTCCCTCCGTTATATATAGGAAGCAGATAACTTGTATTAAGTTTCACAGGTCCACATCCAGAGGGGAATTTTGCCTTAGGATGAGCTACACCTGTAAACAGTTTTGAAAAGACTTTGTACTTATCTATTGTTACCGAAATGATTTAAGGCTTTGATGATACTGTGATGGAATGAATGTACTTTGTTTATGGAAAGAATATGTCTTTATGGGGTCCAGAGGATAGAGTGTGCTGGTTTAGAGTTATGTACCTTAGAAAAGCCATGTTCTTATAATCCAATCTTGTGGGTGCAGACCTGCTATGGGTGGAACCTTTTGATTAGATTATTTCAATGGAGATGTGACCCTGCTTATTCAAGGTAGGTCTTAATTAGTTTACTGGAGTCTTTAAGACAGCTCAGAGATAGAGACAGAGAGGTGGGGGGGGGCACTGAGAGCCAACACAGACCCAGACACTTGGAGATGCTAAGCTAAGAGATGAAGCCCCAAGTTTGCCCCAGAGAAGCTATATGAGAACCCAAAATGCTTAAAGAGAAAGCTATTGGAATCAGAAACTGAAGACAAGAAAACCCAAGAGCAAAGGACCAGCAGCCACCAACTACGCTTGCCCAGCTGACAGAGGTGTTTCAGGACACCATCAGCCATTCTTTAGTGAAGGTATCCTCCTGTAGATGCCTTAGTTTGCACACTTTTACGGCCTAAGAACTATAAATTTGTAACCTAATAAATCCCTTTTATGCAAGCCATTCCATTTCTGGTATATTGCATTTCCTGTAGCTAGCATATAGACTAGCATATTACTAGTCTAGAAATTTTTGTTGTCATTGTTTTTCAGGTTTTTTTTTTTGTTATTATATGTAATACTGCTGTGTAAACATTCCTTTTAAAGTCTTTTGGTGGATTTCATTTCTGTGTCTAGTAATGTATATTTAGGAATGGAATTGCTGTTATGTGTTGTGTGGTAAATGTATGTTTAACTTTGAAAGACTCTGCCAGACTCATCGAAAATGGCTGAACCATTTTATATTCCTACAACCAATGTAAGGATTACAAATGCTTCATATCTTTTAATGGCCACTTGGTCTGCTTCCACCTTTGGCTACTGTAAATTGTCGTAAATAATGTTGCTGCAACCGATGGTGTACAAATACCTGCTCTTTTCAGTTCAGCTCTTTTCACACAGGAGTGTGATTTCCAAATCATAATTCTACATTGTTAACTTTGTGAAGAAACTGCATTGGTTTTCAGTGGTTGCAATATTTTACATTCCTACCAACAATATACAAAGGTTCCTATTTCTCCACATCCTTCATTTTATTTTTGTATTTTAAAAAAGTAGCCATTCTAGTGGGTATAAAGTGAACTCATTGAGGTTTTGATTTGCCTATTCCTAGGACTAATGATTTTGAGCATCTATTCATATGCTTTTTGGCCATTTGCATACCTTGTTTGCCAAAATTTTTGTTCAAATCATTTTCCCATCGTATAGGCTTTTTGTCTTCTTATTGTTGAATTGTAGGGGTTCTTTAAATAGTCTATATATTAAACCCTTATTAGATACATTACTTGCAACTGTTTTCTACCATTCTGCATTCTATCTTTCCACTTTCTTGGTAACGGCCTTTCATACACAATATTTTTTCATTTAGATGAAGTTCTTTTTATCTCCTTTTGCTTTTGTTGCTCATGCTTTCAATATTATATGTAAGAAATCACTGCTAAGGTGTTCTCTTTAAGTTTTCTTCTTAGACTTTTGTGGTTTTGGCTTATATTTAGATCACTGATATAATTTGAGTTAAATTTCCTGTATGGAATTTAAGAATCTTACATAATAAATCCATTGCCTAAATATCAGATCCTGAAGTTTTTGTCTTATGTTTTCTTCTCAAGAGTTTTGTGGGTTTAGCTTAAAGCATTTATATCATTTATGTATTTTTTTGTTAATTTTTCTGTATGGAAGTTAGAAATCCATATAAAAATCCTATATGAGAATCCATTGCCTAAGATAAGGTCCTGAAGATCTTCTCATATGTTTTGTTCTCACAGTTTTGTGGTTTTAGCCTACGTTTAGATCACTGATGTGTTGGGAATTAATTTTACTACATGAACACACTACTCAGTGAGATAACCTGGATGAAATGGGCAAATTCCTAGAAACATGCAAGCTTTCCTACACTGACTCAAGAAGAAATAGAAGATCTCAACAAACAATAGCTAGTTTAGAGATTGAATCGGTAATCAAATACCTTCCAACAAGAAAGCCCAAGACCAGATGGCTTCAGAATGAAGCTTTACCATATATTCTGAGAACTAACTCCTGTCCTGCTCAAACTTCAAAAAAATTGAAGAGGAAGGAACATGTTCTAATTTATTATACAAGGCTAACAACACTGTTCTGGTTTGCTAATGCTGCCTTTTTGCAAAATACTAGAAATGGATTGGCTTTTATAAAAGGGGGTTTATTTGGTTACACAGTTACAGTCTTAAGGCATAAAGTATCCAAGATAACATGTCAACAAACTGGTACCCTCACTGGAGGATGGCTGTTGGTATCCAGAAAACCCCTGTTAGCTGGGAAGGCACATGGCTGGCGTCTGCTCCAAAGTTCTGGTTTCAAAATGGCTTTCTCCCAGGATGTTCCTCCCTAGGCTTCAGCTCCTCAAAAATGTCACTCTTAGTTGCTCTTGGGGTGTTTGTCCTCTCTTAGCTTCTCCGGAACCAAAGTCTTCTTTCAAAGGCCATCTCCAAAATGTCTCTGTAAGCCAAAGCTCCTCTCTCAGCTCCTCTGCATTCCTCAAAATGTCCCTCTTGGCTGTAGCAAGCTCACTCCTTCTGTCTGAGCTTATATAGTGCTCTAATAAACTAATCAAGCCCATGCTGAATGGGCAGAGCCACACCTCCATGGAAGTTATCTGACCAGAGTTATCACCCACAGTTGGGTGGGCCCATCTCCATGGAAACAATGTAATCCAAATGTTCCAACTTAACACTAATGTGTCTGCCCGCACAAGATTG
This sequence comes from Choloepus didactylus, assembly GCF_015220235.1. NCBI lineage: Eukaryota > Metazoa > Chordata > Mammalia > Pilosa > Megalonychidae > Choloepus > Choloepus didactylus. The sequence continues at coordinate 4,210,478 of NC_051334.1, read as the reverse complement.
CATCAAAGAACATGGCTTTTTCTGGGGGACATATTATATACAAACCGGTACAAACGCCCTAAAAACAAAGTCAAAAAAGATGTACATGAATCTCTTATGAATGTGGTTGCAAAAATCCTCCTCAAAAATACTAGCAAATCAAATCCAAAACACATTAAAAGAATTATACACATGATTAAATGGGTTTTTTTCCCAGGTTTGCAAGGTGACTCAGCATAAGAAAATCAATAAATCACATTAACAGAATGAAGAGGAAAAAAACACATGATTGTCTCATTGATGATAAAAGGCATTTGACAAAATCAGGTTACCCTTCATGGTTAAAAAAAAAAAAAATAAGAAAAGAGGAATAGAAAGAAACTTCCTCAAAATGATAAAGGGTGCATATGATAAAACCCTCACCTAACATCCTACTTAATAGTGAAAGTTTAAAAGCTTTCCCTCTAAAATCAGGAACAGGACAAAGATATCCACCGTCCTGGCTGTTATTCAATATTGTACTGGAAGTTCTAGCCAGAGTATTTAACCTAGAAAAAGAAACAAAAGATAGCAAATTGGAAAGAAAGAAGTAAAATTTTTCCTCTTTGCAAGTGACATGATCCCATGTGCAGAACATTAGTTACCTAGAACTGATAAATGAATTCAGCAGATTGGTAGGTTAGAAGGTCAAGATGCAAAAATCAGTAGTGCTTATACACAGGCAATGAACGAGCTGAAGAAATAATCAAAAAGAAAAATAGTTATAATAGCAACTAAAAGAATCAAATCTCTAGCAATAAATCTGTAGCAATAACCAAGAATATAAAGGGCTCATATGCAGAAAACTGTCAAACATTTCTAAAAGAAATAAAAGAGTACCTAAATAAGTGTGAGGACATTCCAGGTTCATGGTTTGAAGAGTAAATATTGTTAGATACAAATTCTGCCTAAAGCAGTTTACAGATTTAACTTAATCCCAATCAAAATTCCTACAACCTTCTTTGCAGAAATAGAAAAGCCAGTCATCAAATTTATATGGAAAGGTGTACAGGCCTGGAAAAGCCAAAGCAATTTTGAACGAGTTTGATTTACCTTAGTCCTAACCAAGTCCATTTCATTTATATTTCTAATTGAAGTCTGATCTCTTTTTTCAGACTCATTAACTGTATGTGGTAGTACGGATGTTCATAGCTGCCGGACTCTGGCTCTGATTCTCAGGTGTTACACAGAAACCCAAAGTTCCAGAGACTGACCAGGTTATACACAAAGAGCAGAGCATCACAGAATTTAGAAATAGTAATTACAACTCAGGAATAGATGTAACTGCTATAGGAGCTTACAATCTAGGAACGTTTACCATAAGCCTTCCCCTGATAACCTGTGCTCTCAAATTCAACTCTTAGAGTTTGCACATTATGGTTAATCCATATTAGTGAGGCATTATAAAAGTTGCCTTCGAGAGAGGAGAAAGAAGATGGCGGCATAGAGAGGAGTGGGAGTTATTTAGTCCCCCTGGAACAATTAATAAACAGCCAGAACAAATAGAAAATAATCTGGAATAACTGGGGGGGGGGGGCAAACATAACTGTCCACTCATCAAACACCAACCTGAATGGGGTGGAATGCCCATGATCGCAACATAAAATCTGTAAGTAAAAACTGCAGAACTGAGCTGGGAGCCCCCTGCCCCCATGGCCCAAACTGTAAAGCCTCATGGTACTAGAGAGCAGCACTCGACCAAACTGCAAAGCCTCGCTGTGCTAGAGAGCAGCACTCTGTGAGCAAGTGAACTCAGGTTTAATTAGCACACGTGGACTGCTCAATACAAGCTATGAATCTCCAACAAGCGGACAGAGGCTTTTGGTGATTACTGACCTTGGAGAGCTGGAAGATATCTCTGGGAGGAAGGGTGAACACAGAAGATCGAGTGCAGTCTCTGGCTGATGGGTGAAACTGAGGGGGGCTACAGAGGGTTTTAGCTTGGGGAGAAAGCCTCAGCCATTTTCAGTTCCCAGTGCTCAGACCCAGACAAGGGTGAAGAAAGCAGAGTCAGAGACAATTAAAATGCAAATGACCTTTCTGTAGAGGGTATATCTTCCCTAAGAGGAAAGAGTGCGTGCCAAGCTCTACTACCTGCTTTCCATTCAGAACCAGACTGCAGATCCTGGGGTAAAACAGCGATGGGCCACACCTCCTTACACCAGCGTGGAGCTACAGGCTGACAGGCACTGTCTGCTAGGTGCAAAAGCACAGTGACTCAAGGCCTCACAGGGTGCGTCAGACACCCTCAGGGAGACGTGAAACTATTGCCTCCTGCTCATGCTGGTCTAGGAAAACCTGAAGGGGTAACCAAGGAGGCCAGATGCCTATGCAACAGAAAACTACAACCTACACTTGGAGGTGTGAAGTTATGGATCAAAGTGAGATACAGGAATTTAAACAACTAGTGCTGGATCAATTCAGAAAGTTTAGGGAAGATATGGCAAAAGAGATGAAATGTCTAATGAAAACACTGGGCTTACATATGGTAGAAATCGAAAGTTCAAAAAAACAACTGACAGAATCTATGGAAATGAAAGGCACAACACACTAGATGAAGTACACAGTGGAGACATACAACAGCAAATGTCAAGAGGCAGAGGAAAACACTCAGGAACTGGAGAACAAGGCACTGAAAGCCTACATGCTAAAGAACAGAGAGAGAAAAGAATGGAAAAATATGAGCAACATCTTCGGGAGCTTGAGGACAAAATGAAATGCAGGAATGTACATGTCATTGGTGTCCCAGAAGGAGAAAAGAAGCGAAAAGGGGCAGAAGCGATAACATAGGAAATAATCAATGAAAATTTCTTGTCTTTTATGAAAGACATAAAATTATGGATCCAAGAAGTGCACGTACCCCAAACAGAATAGATCCGAATAGGCCTGGGCCAAGACACTCAATAATGAGATTGTGGATCATCAAAGGTAAGAGAATCCGGAAAGCAGCAAGAGAAAAGTGATCCATCACATACAAAGGAAGCTTGGTAAAACTGTGGATTTCTCAACAGAAACCATGGAGGCAAGATTTCTCAACAGAAACCATGGAGTGATATATTTAAGATACTGAAAGAGGAAAACCACCAACCAGGAATCCTATATCTGGCAAAACTGTCCTTCACATATGAGGGAGAGCTTAAAAGATTCTCTGACAAATGAAGAGAGAATTTGAACAAGATACTTGCCCTACAGAAAATACTAAAGGGAGCACTGCAGACTGATAAAAAAAGACAGTTATGAGAGGTTTGAAACACAATTTTGGGTGATGGTAGCACAGCAATGTAAGTACCCTGAACCGAGATGACTGTGAGTATGGTTGAAAGAGGAAGGTTAGGAGCATGTGAGACACCAGAAGGAAAGAAGAAAGATAAAGGCTGTGACTGTATAACTCAGTGAAACCTAGGGTTCTCAATGATTGTGATAAAAGGTACAAATATGTTTTTACATGAGGTAGAACAAATGAATGTCAACATTGCAAGGTGTTAAAAATGGGGTGGGATTGGGGGAAAATACAATCAGTGCAAACTGGAAACTACAGTTAACAGGAACATTGTATTATGCTTCCTTTAAATATAATATAGGCAATATACCAAAGTTAAATGCATATGGGGGGGGACGTAGGGGAAGGGTATGGGACTCTTGGCATTGGTGATGTTGTCTGACTCTTTATACTACTTTAGTTTAATGCTGTCTTTCCTTTTGTTGCTTCCTAGTCATCATGTTATGTTTTCTGATTTTTGTTTTCTCTTCTTTTTTTCCTCTCCTTTTTTCTTTTTCTCCTGTCTCTTTGCCTCTGACTTTTCCTCCTCCTTTGTGGAGGAGGTGGTGATGTCTTTGTACAGATAGTGTCAATGGCGGTGAATACATAAACGTGTGACTACACAGGGAACTATCGATTGTTTATTTAAGACGGAATGTATGGTATATGAACAAAACAGTCTTTAAAAAAGGGGTTGATGAAGAAACCTTGAGGGCACTATATTGAGTGAAATAAGACAGAGACATAAGGACTAACATTGCAGGGTCTTACTGATATAAACTAATTAGAGTATGTAAACTCATAGACATGAAATTGTAAGTTATTTGTATATAGAATGAGGCTAAAGAATGGGGAACATTTGCTTATTATGAGCAGAATGTTCAACTAGGCTGAACTAAAATGTTTGGAAATGAATAGAGGTGATGGTAACGTGTTGTGAGAGTAACTAGCAGTGCTGAATGGTGTATAAAGGTGGTGGAAAGGGTAAGCTCAGAGTCACGTATGTCACCAGAAGGAAAGTTTGAGGTTAAAAGATGGGAATGTATAAAACAGTGAATCTTGTGGTAGACAGTGTCAGTGATTAACTGTACAAATATCAGAAATCTCTCTCATGAATTAGTACTAATGTATGACACTTTAACTAGAAGTTAAATGAAGAGTGTCTGGTTTGCTAATGCTGCTGGATTGCAAAACAGCAGACGTGGACTGGCTTTTATAAAAGTGGGTTTATTGGTTACACAGTTACAGTCTTAAGACCATAAAGTGTCCAAGATAACACATCAGCAATTGGATACCTTCACTGTGGATGGCCAATGGTGTCCAGAAATCCTGTTTTAGCTGGGAAGGCACATAGCTGGCATCTGTGGCAAATTCTGGTTTCAAAATGGCTTTCTCCCAGGATGTTCCTTTCTAGGCTGCAGTTCCTTAAAATGTCACTCTTAGTTGCTCTTGGGGCATTTGTCCTCTCTTAGGTTCTCAAGAGCAAGAGTCTGCTTTCAATGGCTGTCTTTAAACTGTCTCTCATTTGCAGCTACTCTCTCAGCTTCTGTGCATTCTTCAAAGTGTCCCTCTTGGCTGTAGCAAGCTTGCTTTTTCTGTCCAAGCTTACGTAATGCTCTAGTAAACTAATCAATGTCCATGCTGAATGAGCGTGGCCACTCCTCAGTGGAAATTATCCAATGAAAGATCCCACCCACAGTTGAGTGATCACATCTCCATGGAAACATCCAATCAAAAGTCTCCAACCCAATCAACACTAATAAGTTTCCTGCTCACACAGGACTGCATCAAAGATAATGGCATTTTGGGGGACATAATACATCCAAACCAGCACAAGGGGCATATAGGAAAAAAAAGAGACCTATTGCAAACTATACACTACAGTTAGTAGTATTTTAACATTCTTTCACCAACAGTAACAAATGTAGTATACCAATACTATTAATCAATAATGGAGATGGGGTGGTTGGGGGTATGGGAGGATTTGGGTTTTCTTTTTCGCATGTGTCTTTATTTCTTGTCTGGAGTAATGAAAATGTTCTAAAAATTGAATAAAAATTAACTGTAGTAATGGATGCACAGCTATGTGATGGTACCATGGGCAAGTGATTGTACACTTTGGATCTTTGTATGGTATGTGAACAATCTCAATTAAAAAAAAAAAGGAAAAAAATTGCCTTCAGACTTTATAACTTTTGTTATAACTTTATAACAATTGTTATAAACTTTATACCAGCTGTATAACTGCCTAGTTTACACTGTATGACTGTGTGTTTGAGAAACTTGTGGCTCTCACTTCCTTCGTATAGTGTATGGACAGATGAGTAGAAAAATGAGGACAGAAAGTAAATGAATAGTAGGGAGGCATGGGGGTATGGGGTGTTTTTTACTTTAATTTTTATTCTTTTTTGTGTGGTAATGAAACTGTTGAAAATTGATTGTGGTGATGAATGTACAACTGTATAATGGTACTGTGAACAACTGACTTTACATTGTGGATGATTGTATGTTTTGTGAATATATATCAATAAAATTGGAAGAAAAGAAAACAGTGAATTCGGAGGACTCACATTTCCTGCTCCTAAATTTAGTACAAAACAGCTTGGTACTGGCACAATGACACGCATATAGAATGGACTGAATTCAGAGCCAAGAAATTACTAACAAGGGGACAGAACCCACTCAATTAGTAAAGAATAGTTAGCTAGGAAAACAGGGTCTCCGTTTGCAAAAGAATGGACTACACCATATAAAACTCAACTCAGAATGGATTCAGAGATCTAAATAGTAGAGCCAGGACTGTCAAACTCCTTAAAGAATATATAGGGAGAATGTGGACCCGGCATCGTGGGACTGAGAGTATCCTCTTGACCAAAAGGGGGATGCAAAATGAGACGAAATAGTTTTAGTGGCTGAGAGATTCCAAATGGAGTCGAGAGGTCACTCTGGTGGACATTCTTATGCACTATATAGATAACACCTCTTAGGCTTTAATGTATTGGAATAGCTAGAAGTAAATACCTGAAACTACCAAACCCCAACCCAGCAGTCTGGACTCCTGAAGACAATTATATAATAATGTAGATTAGAAGGGGTGACAGTGTGATTGTGAAGACCTTGTGGATCACACCCCCTTTATCTAGTGTATGGATGAGTAGAGGAATGAGGATAAAAACTAAAGGACAAATGGGGTGGGATGGGGGGATGATTTGGGTGTTCTTTTTTCACTTTTATTTTTTATTCTTGTTCTGGTTCTTTCTGATGTAAGGAAAATGTTCAGAGATAGACTGTGGTGATGAACGCATAACTATGTTATCATACTGTGGACAGTGGATTGTATATCATGGATGTTTGTATGGTGTGTGAATGTATTTCAATAAAACTGAATTTAATAAAAAAAAAAGAATATATAGGGATGATTCTTTAGCACCTTGTTAAGGTCAAGCAGCAAAATAAAAGATAAAAATTCTTTGTGTCTCATAGAACTTTATTATGGAAGTAAAATGACAGTCTCCATCCATAATGGTAGGAACTATTTAGAATCCATTTCATATGATGGTTTACTGTAACAAGTTGTTTGCTACAACAAGAAGACAGTTATTTTAAAATTGCCGAGGGCAGAAATAGACATTTCTCCAATGAAGATAGCTAAATGGACAGAAAGCACTTGAAAGGATGCTCAGTATTTCAGCCATTGGAGAAACACAAACCAAAACCTTTGGATACCATTTCATACCCACTAGAACATTTAAAATTTGAAGGTGTTGGAGAGGATGCGAAGAAATTGGAACACTCATTCACTGATAGTAGGAATGTAAAATGGTGCTTCTGCTCTGGAAGAGAGTTTGTTGGTTCCTCAGGAATTTTTGTATAAAACTACCATATGACTGTTTTAGTTTCCTAGGTTGTGCCAGTAAATCTTAGGAAATGGTTTGGCTTTAACAGTGGGAGTTTATTAGCTTGCAGTTTTGAAGCTGTGAAAATGTCTAAATCAAGATGATGCTTTCTTTCTGACGACTGGCTGCTGTGATTGTTGGCTCTTCTGCCCCATGCAAGTCTCATGCAGTGTCTCCTGGCCTCTCCCTTTTCTTCACAGGTTTCTTTGATTTCAGTTTCTTGCTTCTATGGCTTTTTCTTTCTGTATGTTCATTCCATTTATAAAGCATCCCCGTAAATAGCATTAAAACTTTTCCTAAATGAGGTGTGTGACGCTTTGAACTCATCAAAAGGACGGTGTCAAACCACCCCATTTGGCTATCCTGCTTCTAGATATATACCCCAAAGAATTGAAAGCAGGAACTCAGATACTTGCACACTGTTGTTCATGGTGGTATTATTCAAAATTGCCAAAAGATGAAAGCAACTTAAGTGTCTATCAACCAATAAAGGGATAAATAAAATATGATATATTTTGATAATAGACTATTTTTCATCCATTAAAAGGAATGAAATTCTGATACATGTGACAACATGAGTATTGAAGATACTATATTGAGTGAGATAAGCCAAACACAAGAGAACAAATATATAATTTCACTGATATGAAATCATTAGAAATAGCAATATCATGGAATCAGAATCAAGAATATAGGTTATCAGTGGACATGGTGAGATAGGGAATCGTTAATTAAGACTTAAAATACTCCAGGTTTCTGTTTGGAGATAGAGAAATATTTTGGTAATATATAGTGGTGATGGTTGCACAACATTGTGAATGTATTAATTGCACTGAATTATTTTCCCCTTTTTAGGTATATACCTAAAAATTTTTGGTTTTGTATCTTACTAGAATAGAAATTAAAAAAAAAACAAACAAAAAACCGTGCAACTCCACAACACAAATAGTGAATCCTATTGTAAATAGTAGACTATAGTTAACAGTGGAAATATAAAAATGTGCTTTCATCAGTTGATACAATTGTACCACACCAGTGCAAGGTGTTAATAGGGTGGTATGTGTAATTCTGAATTTATGCATAATTTTTTTATAAACTGATAACTTCTTTAATTTAAAAGGAAAAGATCTTTGTTATTTCCTAAATCTCATGTTCTTCACGGTAGTTTGATCATTTAATTGTTTTACTTTGAATGGTCCATTGTTTTTGTTTCTTTTGTGTGCTTACTGATTTTTTTTTTTTTTTTTTTTTTTGGTTGAAATCTGGGTATTTTGAATAATTTAAGGTGGTAACTCTAAATTTTAGTTCCCCCTTCCTCAGTATTTGCCTTTTCTTTTTTCCTTCTTATTTTTTAAGACTCACATATCTGTTTGTTCACTGTAGTGTTGGTTCCTTAGTCTTGTGCTCAGCTAGTGTTGTTAACTGAGATTTGCTGTTTGTCACTTTTGTCCTTCAGCGTTTAGGTAGCCTAACAGAGGATGCCTAACAGAGGATACATGGTGGAAGCATTGGATTCTCTCAGTTTTTTTCTGTGCAGTTTATTTTGTCCTGGGCAAGGATTCATGGTCTTACTAATAACTTCATTTACTCCCAGATAGTTAGAATGTCCACAGTTGCTCTTAGATAATACACATTTTTTCCTCCAGTCTGAGGGCATTATACTGTATCCAGCTGATAATATTTTGTCTCAGACAATTGTGGTTTCCTTGTCTTCTTTGTGTGTCACCAGCACAGCCAACAAGAACATGCCAGAGTAAATTCTCAGATTAGCATTACAGGGAAAGTTTGGTATCCTTCAGGCAGTCACTAGTGGATTTGTATTATGTACATAGCAGTTCATGAAAAAGGCTGCTTTGCTCCCTGCAGAAACTGGGACCAGGGAGCTGTAGTGTAAATGTCAGCTGGTGTCACACCAATATGGGGTGTAAGTCTGGGGAAGTGCCATAGAAACACACACAAGAATTTCATATGATTATTTTTTAAACTTTATCTAGTAATTAAAAAACAATAAAAATATAACATTTCAAACAAAACAAAAGGAATAAGAAAAACAACCTAAAATAACTACATTGCTTCCAACATGTTCCTACCATACCCCAAGAAAATTAACAAACCGTAAGTAAACAAAGGAATGAGAAAAACAAGTACCCTAAAATAACTGGATTGCTTCCAACATGTTGCTAACTTACCCCCTGTTCCAGTTGGCTAATGCTGCCATTATTCAACATACCAGAAATGGATGGGCTTTTTTAAAGAGGTTTATTTGGTTACAAAGTTGCAGTCTGAAGACCATCAAAATGTCCCAATGAAGGGATCAACAGAAATACACTTTCACCGAAGGAAGGCCAGTGGCATCTTTAAAACTGCTGTTTGCTAAGAAGGTACACGGCTGGCATCTACTAATCCCAGGTTGTGTTCCAGCTCCACTCCAAGCCCCTCTGCTTTCTTCAAAGTATCTTTCTTGGCTGCAGCACCTCCTTCTGTCTGTGAACACTCTTATAGGACTCCAGTGATTCAGTTAAGACCCACCCTAAATGGAGGGGAGAGGGTAACACCTTTATGGAAATTATCTAATCAGAGGTCTCACACAGTTGATTCACATCTCCATGGAAATACTCAATCAAAGGATTCCTACCTAACAAACACTAAGATGTCTGCCCCACAAGATTGCTCAAAGAACATGGCATTTTGGGGGTCATAACACATCCAAACCAGCACACCCTCCAAAAATTAACAAACCGTAGTCGTTCCTGTGCATTCCTATAACATTAAGATTACCCTCCATGACATATCTGTTGTTATTAGATTATTCTTCCCTCTTCACTGGTTGCTATCTCTAGGTCCTCTACATTCTACAATATAAAAGGAAACTCGATATCTAGTTTTCTAAGGAAGTGCCAGACTGTCTTCCAGGTTGGCTATACTATTATACAGTCCCGCTAACAATGAATAACAGTTCCAATTTATCCACATCCTGTACAGCATTTGTAATTTCCAGTTTGTTTAATGGCAGCCATTGTAATTGGTGTGAGATGATATCTTATTGTGGTCTTAATTTGAATCTCCCTCATAGCTAGTGAGGATGAACGTGTTTTTGTGTGTTTTTTAGCCATTTATACTTCCTCTTCAGAAAAATGTCTTCAAACCTTTTGCCCATTTTATAGTTGGGTTGTTTGTACTATTGTCGTTGAGTTGTAGGTATTCTTTATATATGCATGATATCAGTCTTGTCAGATGCACGGTTTCCAATTTTTTTTAATTTTATTTTGAAATTAATTCAAAGTTACAGAAACAGTTGCAAAAACAATACAAACCCCATACACAGCATACCCTGACCCCCTCCCCTGATACATCAACTTTAACATGCTGTCACACCGCCATTTCTTTTTTCTCTCCCTCTCTCCCTCCGTATCAATCATCCATCATCTATTGCTCTGTCTTCTGAACATATGAGACCAAGCTGCACACATCCTTGAACAAACACTATAATTCACATATACAATTCCCATGAACAAGAACATTTTTTTATGCAATCCCATTAAGCACAGCTAAGAAGTTCAAGAAATTCAACATGGGTGCAGAGCTTACATTCTATGTTTCCTTTTTTTTTTTTCCTTTTTATGTCCCAGCTGTGTCCCTTTGAGCCTCCTGTCCTCCATCTTCAGATCCCATCCAGGACATCCTTTGCATTCAATTCTCATCTATTTAGACTGTCTTTTTTTTTTTTTCTATTGTGGAAACATATACAGCCTAAATCTTCCCATTCCACCCCCTCCCTAGCATTGCATTAGTGGGATTAATCACATTTAGAATGTTGTAATGCTATCACTTTCCCACCATCCATTACTAGAAATTTCCCTTCAACTCAAACAGCAACCCTACAGTCATTTCTTAACTTCCCATTTCCTCTTCCCCCACTTCTCATAACCCATACACTTCTCATCTCTATGGTCATATTCTCTGATAATTTCTTTGTGTTTACTGTGGGGCTTAAATTTAACCTCTTAAATCCGTAACAATCTTGGTTTTCTTTGATACCAACTTAACTTCAATAGGACCCATAAACTACGTTCCTGTACTCCTCCATTCCCCCACCTTTATATAGTTCTTGTCAAAAATTACGTATTTTACATTGAGCCCCAAACCACTGATTTGTCATTAATGTATTGTATGTCCTGTAGGAAGTAAATAGTGGAGTTACAAATCAAAAATTTTTGACTTCTATTTGTATTCCATTGTGGTCAGAGAATGTGCTTTGAATATATTCAATTGTTTTTAATTTATTGAGCCTTGTTTTATGTCCCAGGTTATGGTCTGTTCTGGAGAAAGATCCGTGATCACTAGAGAAAAATGTGTACCCTGGTGATTTGGGATGTAAGGTTCTATATATGTCTGTTAAAATTCTCTGTATCTCTCTCTCCTTTCTTTGTTTCTCTATTGGTAGGGCACCCTTTAGTATCTAAAGTAGGGCAGGTCTTTTATTGGCAAAATGTCTCAGCATTTGTTTGTGAAAAATTTAAGCTCTCCCTCACATTTGAAGGAGAGTTTTGCTGGATAAAGTATTCTTGGTTGGAAATTTTTCTCTCTCAGAATTTTAAATACGTCATGCCACTGCCTTCTCGCCTCCATGGTGGCCACTGAGTAGTCACTACTTAGTCTTACGTTTTTTCCTTTGTATGTGGTGAATTGCTTTTCTCTTGCTGCTTTCAGAACTTGCTCCTTCTCATCAGTATTTGACAGTCTGATCAGAATATGTCTTGGAGTGGGTTTATTTGGATTTATTCTATCTTGGAGTTCATAAGTCCCTGGCATTGATGTAGGGTCCCTGGGTTTTCCGAGCAGGCCCCCCTTCTCAGCTGTGATCTTCCAGGACCTCTGCTGAGGGAAGGCTTTGCTACATCACAAGTGCGTGCTGTCCCTCAAGGGAAGCCCCGGGCCACCGGGCCATGCAGGGGCACTGCCAGCCTGATGCAAAAATGGCCGAATGGGGCATCTCACTCCACACCCCCCCCACCTTTTCGCACAGCTCCGCCTTCCCAGCTCCAGGACAACTAGCTGTGGGTGCACCCAAGGCTGATATGGCGTGTGCCGTGGGATACCCTCCCTGTCAGACTGGGTTTCCTGGAGTGGCTCTGGGCTGTGTGTCCAGCCCCAGGCAGGAGTGTCACCAGCAAGCCAGGAAGCCGGCTGCAAGGGGCGTGGTTTCTTTCTCCTTTTGGCTCTCCCCTCTGTCCCTCTGGCCCTAGGACAATCAGCAGCGGGTGTGGGGAGGGCTGTTCTCCACCGCAGACACCGAGGCATTGGCTATAGCCTGCTCCTGCAGTGCTTCATTGCGTGGTTCTTACTGCTGTATCTGCAGCCGCTCCCAGGTTTTTTTGTTTTTTTTTTGATTTTTTGTTTTAAAAAGAACTAGTTCCCCTCCAGTTTCTCCTCACCACAGCATGGCCGTGGGACTTTCAGCCAGCTTACTCATTCGTTTCAGAATGCAGACTCCCATTTTCACCAAGTGCATGGTCCCTGTGGTTTTAGCAGACCTTGTCCAGCTGGTGCATTGCTGGAAGTGGTGTTCTGGGTCACTGTCTGGTTTTTATCTAGTGTTTTTCACGGAGATGTTTTTTTGACCTGTCTCACCAAGCCACCATCTCAGGTTCTCTGGTTTCCAAATTTTTTTCCCATTGAGTTGGCTGCATCTTCACCTTTTTATCAAATTCCTTTGAGACACAGAAGCTTTTAATTTTGAGGAGTTCACTTTTTTTTTACTTTTGTTGCTTTTGCTTTGCATATAAGGTCTAACAAGCGACCTCCTAATGCAAGGTCTTGAAGATGTTTCCGTACATTATCTTCTAGGAATTTTATGGTACTATCTCTTATATTGAAGTCTTTGATCCACTTTGATTTAATTTTTGTGTACGGTGTGAGGTAGGGGTCCTTTTTCATTGTTTTGCATATGGATATCCAGTTCTCCAAGCTGCATTTGTTGAAGAGACTGTTATGTCACAGTTCAGTGGGTTTAGGGGCTTTATCAAAGATCATTCAACCTTAGATATGGGGGTATATCTCCAAATTCTCAGTTCAATTCCATTGATCAGTATGTCTATCTTTGTGTCAATACCATGCTGTTTTGACTATTGTGGCTTTATATAAGCTTCAAAGTCAGGACGTGTCAGTCCTCCCCTTTTCATGTTTCATCTTTAGAAGATTTTTAGCAATTTGAGGCACGTTTCCCTTCCAAATAAATTTAATTACTAGCTTTTCCAAGTCTGCAAAGTAGGTTATTGGAATTTTCATTGGAATTGCATTGAATCTGTAGATGAATTTGGGTAGAATTGACATTGTAATGACATTGAGCCTTCCTATCTATGAACATGGAATATTTTTCCATCTTTTTAGGTCCCCTTTTATTTATTTTAGTATATTTCTATGTATATATTTTTTTCCATCCTTGGTTTAGTTTAATCACAGGTACTTGATTTTTTTAGTTCCTATTGAGAATGGAATCTTTTTCTTGAGTGTTTATTCAGTTAGGTTATGTCTAGTGTATAGGAACATTACTGACTTTTGTGCATTGATCGTTTATCTGGCTACTTTGCTAAATTTGTTTATTAGCTCAAGTAGCTGTATCTTCAGTTTCTTAGGGTTTTCCATGTATAAGATCATGTTATCTGCAAATAAGGAGAGTTTTACTTCTTCCTTTCCAATTTGGATGACTCTTATTTCTTTGTTTTGTCCGATTGCTCTGGCTAGCACTTCTAGGACAATGTTGGATAACAGTGGTGACAGCGGGCATCCTTGTCTCATTTCTGATCTTAGAGGGAAGGCTTTCACTCTCTTGCCATTGAGTACTATGCTGGCTGTGGGGTTTTCATGTATGGACTTTATCATACTGAAGAAGTTTCCTTCAATTCCTACCTTTTGAAGTGTTTTTATCATAAAAAGATGCTGGATTTTGTCAAATGTCTTTTCATCATCTATTGAGATGATAATTGACTTTTTCCCTTTTAATTTATTAATGTGTTGTATTCCATTGATTGACTTTCTTTGTTGAACCATCCTTGTATGCATGGAATGAACCCCAGTTGTTCATGGTGTAGGATTTTTTTAGTATGTTTTTCGATTCGATTTGCAACTATTTTGTTGAGAATTTTTGCATCTATATTCATTAGGGAGATTGGCCTGTATTTTTCCTTTCTTGTAGCATCTGTTTTTTTTTCCTTCTAAATTTATTTTTATTGAGATATATTCACATACCATAAAATCATCCAAAGTCTACAATGAGTTGTTCACAGTACTATATGATGATATAGTTGTGCATTCATCACTTCAATCCATTTTTTGACCATTTTCCTTGCACCAGGATAAGTGAAAAAAAGAATAAAAAATAAAAGTAAAAAAGAACACCCACCCCATTCTTCCTCTAGTTTTTTGTCACCATTTTTCTACTCATCCATCATACACTGGATAAAAGGACTGCAATCCACAAGGCTTTGACAATCACACTGTCACCCCTTGTAAGCTTCATTGCTATACAATCATCTTGAAGTGTCTAGGCTACTGGGTTGTAGTTTGACAGTTTCTGGTATTTATTTCTACCTATTTTACTGCACTGAAAACTTAAAAAGGGTTATCTATGTAGTGCATAAGAGTGCGCATTTGGAATCTCTCAGCCACTGAAACTTGGATTCATTTCATTTCGAATCCCCCTTTTGGTGAAGAATACACATGGTATAGGATGTTTTTTAATGTGTTGTTCAATTCAATTTGCAAGTATTTTGTTGAGAATTTTTGCATCTATATTTATTAGGAAGATTGGCCTGTATTTTTCTTTCTTGTAGCATCTTTACATGGTTTTGGTACGAGAGCAATGTTGGCTTCATGAAATGAATCAGGTAGTGTTCCATTTTCTTCAATTTTTTTTGAAAGAGTGTAAATAAGATTGTTGTCAGCTGTTTTTGTACAGATTGATAGAATTCCCTGGTGAAACCAACTGTATCTGGGTACTTATTTGTGAGATTCTTTCTGATGACTGATTGTATCTCTTTGCTTGTGATTGATTTGTTCATTTCTTCTATTTCTTCTCTGGTCAGTCTAGGTAGTTAATGTGTTTCCAGGAAATTGTTCATTTCTTCTACATTATCTACTTCGTTGGCATACAGTTGTCCATAGTATCCTTTCACAATTTTTTTTTAAATTTCTTTGAATCTGCAGTAATGTCCCCTCTCTCATTCATTATTTTGTTTATTTGGGTCTTCTCTCTTTTTGATTTTGTCAGTCTAGCTAAGGGCTTGTCAATCTTGTTGATCTTCTCAAAGAAGCAACTTTTGGTTTTATTTATTCTATTTTGTTCTTTTGTTCTCTGTGTCACTTATTTCTGCCTTAATCCTTGTTATTACTTTTCTTCTACTTGGTTTAGGGTTAGTTTACTGTTCCTTTTCTAGCTTTTTCAGTTGTTGCATTATTTCTTTGATTTTAGGTCTTTCTCCTTTATGTATGTATTTAGAGCTATGAATTTCCCCCACATCCCATAAATTTTGATGTATTGTGCTCTTATTTTCATTTCTCTCTAGGGATTTATCATTTTTCTTGCTATTTCTTCTTTAACCCACTGATTGTTTAGGTGTGTGCTGTTTAACCTCCAGATATGTGAATGTTCTAAATCTTTGATGGTTATTGTATTCCATCGTGATCAGAGATTGTTCTTTGCAGAATTTCAGTGTTTTTAAATTTATGTAGTCTTGTTTTATATATGATCTGTTCTGGAGAAAGTGACGTGTGCACTAGAGAAGAATGTGTATCCTGGTGATTTGGTATTTAATGTTCTATATATTTCTATTAAGTTGAATTCATTTATTAGTAGGCTTTCAGTTTACTTATTGGTGTCCTGTCTGGTTGTTCTATCTGTAGAGTGAGGTATTGAAGTCTCTCATAATTATTGTGGAAACATATATTGCTTCCTTCAGTTTTGCCCATTATTGTCTCCTGTACTTTGGGGCACCTTGATTGGATCCATAGACATTTATGATTGTTATTTCTTCTTGTTGAAATGTCCCTTTTATTAGTATATAGTGACCTTCTTTGTCTCTTATGATGTCCATGACATCCTTGCATTTTAAGTCTATTTTATTTGAGATTAATATTGCTACTTCTCCGTTCTTTTCACTGAAGCTTGCATGGAATATTTTTTTTTACCTTTTCACTTTAAATTTATTTTTGTCTCTGTGTCCAAGATGAGTATCTTGTAAGCAATGTCCTGATGGTTCATATCTTTTAATCCATTCTGCCAATCTATATCTTTTATTTGGGGAGTTTAATCCATTCAGTTTCAGTGTTATTACTGTGAAGGCATTTCTTGAATCAGCAATTATATACTTTGGTTTTATTTCCTTTAATGTACTCTTACTAAAATGCTTTAGTTCTGTGCCCTTCTCCATACCTCTCTCTCCTTTATTTTTCTCTGCTGGTAGGGCTCCCTTTAGTGTTGCTTGAAGGGCAGGTCTCTTGTTAGCAAATTCTCTCTGCATTTGTTTTATCTGTGAAAATTTTAAAGTCTCCCTCAAATTTGAAGGAGAGCTTTGTTGGATAAAAATTCTTGGTTGGCAATTTTTCTCTTTCAGAATTTTAAATATGTCGTACCACTGTCTTCTCACCCCCATGGTGGCTGCTGAGTTGTCACTGCTAAGTCTTATGTTGTTTCCCTTGTATGTGGTGAATTGCTTCTCTGTTGCTGCTTTCAGAACTTGCTCCTTCTCTTCAGCATTTGACAATATGATCAGAATATGTCTCAGAGTGGGTTATTTGGATTTATTCTATTTGGAATTCATTTTGCATCTATGATTTGCATATTTTTGTCATTTGAAAGGGTTGGGAGGTTTTCCCAGTGATATCTCTGAATACTCTTCCTAGACCTTTATCCTTTTCTTCCCCTTCTGGTACATCTATGATTCTTATATTTGCTTACTTCATGTTTGTCCGTCATATCCCTGAGATGTATTTCAAATTTTTCAGTTTTTTTATCCTTTTATTCTTTTGTGCTTTCACTCTCTGAAACACTTTCAAGTTCACTTATTTGTTCCTTTACTTCATCTAATCTGCTGCTGTGTGTTTCCAGTATCTTTTAAATTTGATTAACATTTTGTTTTATTTCCATAAGATCCTCTATTTTTTTTATTTTTTGCAGTCAAACTTTTTTTTTTTTTACAAAACAAATCGTACATTTGGTTGTTCACAGTACCATTACCTAGTTTTACATTCATCACCTAAAATCAATCCCTGACACCTTCATTAGCACACACACACAAATAACAAGAATAATAATTAAAGTGAAAAAGAGCAATTAAAGTAAAAAAGAACACTGGGGACCTTTGTTTGTTTGTTTGTTTGTTTGTTTCCCCTATTTTTCTACTCATCCATCCATAAACTAGACAAAGGGGAGTGTGGTCCTTATGGCTTTCCCAATCCCATTGTCACCCCTCATAAGCTACATTTTTATACAACTGTCTTCAAGATTCATGGGTTCTGGGTTGTAGTTTGATAGTTTCAGCTATCTACCACCAGCTACCCCAATTCTTTAGAACCTAAAAAGGGTTGTCTAAATTATGCGTGAGACTGCCCACCAGAGTGACCTCTCGGCTCCTTTTGGAATCTCTCTGCCACTGAAGCTTATTTCATTTTCTTTCACATCCCCCTTTTGGTCAAGAAGATGTTCTCCGTCCCACGATGCCAGGTCTACATTCCTCCCTGGGAGTCATATTCCACGTTGCCAGGGAGATTCACTCCCCTGGGTGTCTGATCCCATGTAGTGGGGAGGGCAGTGATTTCACCTTTCAAGTTGGCTTAGGTAGAGAGAGAGGGCCACATCTGAGCAACAAAGAGGCATTCGGGAGGAGGCTCTTAGGCACAATTATAGGGAGGCCTAGCCTCTCCTTTGCAGCAACCGTCTTCCCAAGGGTAAATCCTGTGGTAGAGGGCTCAATCCATCAAACCACCAGTCCCCTATGTCTGTGGTCACGTTAGCAACCATCGAGGTGGGGTAGGCCAATACCCCTGCATTCTCCACAGGCTCCTCAAGGGGGCTCTACATATTTTTTTCCTTGTTTTTTTTTTTTTTCACTTTTTTTTTTTAAATCAACTGTATGAAAACTTTAAAAAAATAATAATAATTAAAAAAATACAATAAAACAACATTTCAAAGAGACCATAACAAGGGCTTAAAAAAAGGCAACTAACCTAAAATAACTACTTTACTTCCAACCTGTTCCTACTCTACCCCAAGAAAGTTACCTAATATAGCAACATTTCTGTGAACTTGTTCCTACTATACCCATCAGAAATTAACAGACCATAGTCATTCCTGGGCATTCCCAGAACGTTAAATTTACCCATGATAGCTTATCTATTCTTCTTGGATTATTGTTCCCCCTTCCTTAATTGCTCTCTATTGCTAGTTCCCCTACATTCTACATTGTAAGCCATTTGTTTTACATTTTTCAAAGTTCACATTCGTGGTAGCATATAGTATTTCTCTTTTTGTGCCTGGCTTATTTCGCTCAGCATTATGTCTTCAAGGTTCATCCATGTTGTCATATGTTTCACGAGATCGTTCCTTCCTACTGCCGTGTAGTATTCCATGATGTGTATATACCACATTTTATTTATCCACTCATCTGTTGAAGGACATTTGGGTTGTTTCCATCTCTTGGCAATTGTGAATAATGCTGCTATGAACATTGGCGTGCAGATATCTGTTCGTGTCACTGCTTTCCGATCTTTCGGATATATACCGAGAAGTGCAATTGCTGAGTCGAATGGTAACTCTATATCTAGTTTTCTAAGGAACTGCCAGACTGACTTCCAGAGTGGCTGAACCATTATACAGTCCCACCAACAATGTATAAGAGTTCCAATTTCTCTGCATCCCCTCTAGCATTTGTAGATTCCTGTTTGTTTAATGGCAGCCATTCTAATCGGTGTGAGATGGTATCTCATTGTGGTCTTAATTTGCATCTCTCTAATAGCTAGTGAAGCTGAACATTTTTTCATCTGTTTTTGGTCATTTGTATTTCCTCTTCAGAGAACTGTCTTTTCATATCTTTTGCCCATTTTATAATTGGGCTGTGTGTACTATCGTCATTGAGTTGACGATATTTTTTTGGCCTCTTGGCATTTGCTTGTCTTGAGAGTTGTTTTTTAGGTTTGGCAGGCTTATTTGGACAATTACCTGTAATTGGACAGAGCTACAGCTTTGTAGATGCACTTTCCAGTTTGTACCAGCAAATGGCACTTCCAAGCCACCTCTTAGCCTCAAGCCATTTCTCTCCTACTTCATCTGTGTAGTGAGTGGGGGTTCAAACCTTGTGGAAACCCAATCATTGCACTTATTTTCCATGTTTAGTGAGAACCTCCAGCTTTGTGGGTGGGGGGACATGCCATGTGCAATTTGGCAGGGTAAATGGATTTAAGATTCAGTACCCCAGCCTTTCCCGTGACAGTGGCTGGAGTACCTTGGGGCTGCAACATGCGTCTAACACTTCAGTTCAGATTCCCTACATTCCCTCTCTGCCATGGTCCCACAAGTCCCTGGGATTAGTGTAGGATCCTTGGGACTTCTATGTGGCACCCCTGCCTCTAGTCTGTATACTCTGCGGGCTTCTACAAAGGAGGGTTGTGTGTCATCATAGGCTCATGGAATCCCTAAGGAAGCTCTCAACTGTGGCACTATGTATGGTAGTCTCCCACTTGCTGCAAAGATAACTGTGTGAAGCATGGAATCTATCCACTTCTGCAATCCTCTGCCTGCTGCAGCGGTTTGTTCCTGGCTCCGGGACAGTTAGCTGTGGTTGTGTGAAGGGCTATCACCCAATCCAGATATTGAGATGGGTGCCCCAGGGTATGGAAGGCACTCTGTACTTTGCTCGACTGCAACTTTTGCTGCCATCTCCACAGCCGTTTTCCGGGTTTTATGGTAACCCACCTCCCCAACCACCGTGTCTCGATTTCTCCCCACCGTGGTACAACTCCGGCTGCCATTTAACCCAGTAGCCTCCAGATCAAACACTCACAAGATTTTGAACGGAGATTCCTTATTTCTCCTAGTGTACAGTTCCTATGGATTTAGAAATCATTTCTAAGCTGGTGGAACCTGGAACTGCTATTCTGGAGCACTTTCTCTCTTTTTTCTAGTGTTTTTCATGGAGGAGAATTTTGCCCTGTCTCTCCTAATTTGCCATCTTGGATCCTTTTCATATCATTTTTAAATTACCTTTTTCTTAATTCAGCTCTTGTTCAGTTATCTGCAATTCCTGTACTGTTTCCCACTGTTTTCTCTCGTTCCATTTGGGTCTGCCAATTTCATTTGGGTTTTCAGTTTTGGTGCTGAGGGACATAACCTGGGTATTTTTCAGTCCACCATCTGGCTAATATTTTCCTCATTTTTAAGTGGAGTTTTTGGCTAGGTAATATTTTCCTCATTTTTAAGTGGAATGTGTATCATTTTATTATTTACTTACAGTAGTACTTTATATTTTCTGAGAATAAACCCTTACCACAAATGTTATTTTCAACTATTTCTCCCTTTCCATATGTTGACTTCTCATTTTAATGAGAATGTTTTGTCAAAAGTTTTTAATTTTGATGGTATTTATCTAGTTTTTTTCTTTTTAAGTTGCTTGTGCTTTTGATCCTAAATCTGGAATCCAGTGCCAAATCCAAGTTCATTAGAATTTTCTTTGTGTTTTCCTGTTGAAAGATTTGTGGCCTTAGCTATTATCTAGGTTGATGATCCATTTTGTGTTAATTTTTTTATATGATATGACCTCAGGCGTGCAGCATATGGACATCAAGCTTTCCAGCATGATTTGTTGAAGAGACTGTGCTTTTCCCAGGTAGTGGACTTGACTCCTAGTTGAAGATCAGTTGGCTATAGATGTGGATTTGTTTTCTGACTCTTTTCTACTCCATTGACCTCCATGTCTATACTTAGGAGAGTTATGCACTGTTTCGATCACTGTAGTTTTATAGTAAGTTACATAATTAAAAGCTTGAGTCCTCCAATTTTTTGTTCTTTTTCAAGATTGTTCTGGCTTCTTTGAACTACTTTTAAGCTCGTATGAATTTGAAAACTGTGTTTTCCATTTCTGCAAAGGCACTGCTGGAAGTTTTTTTGGCATTGTATTGAATCTTTTATCTCTTTGAATTGTATACTAATTTAGCAATCCTAGTTAGGTCTTCTAATTCTTGAACATGGACTGTTTTTCCATTTACTTAGGTTTTTAGTATCTTCCACCAGTGTTTTATGGTTGTCAGTGTGCAAGCTTTTCACCTCTTGGTTAAATTATTTGTAGAATATTTTAGTTTTACGTGATATTATAAATGATAGTTGGAAAATATGCTTACTAAAAATTGTTTCACTTAAGCAGCTCTGACCTTTTCAGTTCTGGTTACAGGAATACGGTAACATCTTAAAGCAAACCAAGCCTCAGTAGCACCCTATAGCCCAGTGAATCAGTGACTTCCTCCTCAAAAGAAAAGTTTGACATTCCTGAGCGTCAAC
Source organism: Choloepus didactylus (assembly GCF_015220235.1). Lineage (NCBI taxonomy): Eukaryota > Metazoa > Chordata > Mammalia > Pilosa > Megalonychidae > Choloepus > Choloepus didactylus. Next base: position 4,188,760 of record NC_051334.1, on the reverse strand, counting down.
CAAGAAAGAGTCATGAAGACTCTGCATATAAGAGCTTGCATGTAGTTAATGAATCACTGAAGCTGCAACAACAAGACATGCTTCAGACAACACAGGCTTAAGAAATTTGCCCTTGCCTTCCTCATAAAGATCCAACATGAATGCTGATCTGACAAGAATGTATCATGTGGCCATTACTTAGTTTTCTGAATATCCCTTCAGTTCCTTATGCACTCAGAATAAATCACCTTCTCAGTAGGAGATGTTTCTCCTTTTTAGCGCTGGATCAGGCAAGCCTTTGTATTGGAAAGCCATGCTTACAGTATCATAAATGGAAGTTTTATGTTGATTTCCTTTTTTAATTATTCACTGCTGGTGTTGATAATTTGTTAATTGATAATTAACACATTATTAATTGATAATTTGGCTTTTCCCCCACAACTATGCTGAATTTATTTTAGTAAGTTTTGTTGATTCTGTGGGATTATTTGCATAGTCATTTCACCTAGATGAAGGATGGTTTTACTTGTTCTTTACTATTTTGGGTGCTTTTATTTATTTTCTTTTCTAATTATGGTAGCTAACACTTCAGTGTAATGTTTCATACCAGTGGATCATATAGCAATTCTATACTTAGCTTCCTAAGGAACTGGCAAACAGCCTTTCCTGAGCGGCTGTACCATTCTGCATGCCCACCATTGGTGGCCAGGTATACCTGTCTTTCCACATCCTCTCCAGCACATGTAGTTTTCTGTTTTTTCAGTAATGGCCATTTCTCACCGGGGAACTCCTGATATTCTCTCAAGCATTAGTACTCACAATTTACTAAGCTAAGCCCTTGATCTTGAGCCTTGCCTTTATGAGACATTTCTGTAATGTGAAGCTAAGCCAACTTATAATTATGCCTAAGAGTCACTCCAGAGAACCTCTTGTTGCTCACACGTGGGCTCTCTCTCTAAGCCTTACCTCTGCAAATAAATTCAGTAGCCTCCCTGCTATGTCAGCATGACTCCCAGGGGTATAAGTCTCACTGGCTTTGTGGTACATAACTTCCAGGGATGAGACTGACTCTGGCATCATGGGATTGACAGTGCAGTCTTGACCAAAAATTGGAAGAAAAATGAAACAAAATAAAGTTTAGGATTCAAGAGGTCATTCTAGAGGTTACTTTTATGCGCGTTTCCGTCAGATGCTGCAAATTGCCACAGTATGCCAAGCCCCAACCAATACTATTCCCAAATTCCCTGAAGAGAACCCAGGACTCTATCTAAGACTTTATAAAAGTTTTACATATTAAGTTTATTTTTTCAGGAATTTTAAGTCTCTAGATGGCTCCTATGTCATATAAACCCTGAAAACCAGAGGTACCAGTCTCTCCAAGAACATCGACTGGTTTCATTCCTCTACACTTTAATGTTGGTAACCCCTTTTCAGCATGAGGAAATTAGAATGGTCATTGCCCAGATACCACTGAAGATTGAGCAGATGATCAAATGAGAGGGAGGAGGTGTAACCTAGAATTTAGGATTTAGGGTATAGTTATGACTACTGGCTCATTATATAGTTATTTCTTTTTAGTTTCTAGTGTATTAGAATACCCAGATGGAAATTCCTGAAATTGTTGAACTGTAATCCAGTAACCTTGATCTTTGGTAATGATTATATAGCTTTCATCTTGTGACTGTGTGAATGTAAAAATTTTGTGACTAACACCCCTTTTAACCTGTGTATGAATAGATGAGTAAAAAAATGAAGACATACCTGAAAAAATAAAAAGTAAAATAAATGAAAAATATCAAATTGCATCCCTTCCTTTTCTCACTCATGACCTTAAGGTACTGTTTCAAATTCTGAACATGTCATAAATATGTTAACATTTTTAACGTAAGATGTTAATAATTAGGTGGTATTTGGAACTCTGTATTTTATGCATGATTTTTCTTTAAACTTACAACTTCTCTAATTACAAAAAATGAATGTGTTCCTCAATATAAACTAAATAACTATTATTATAGCTTAATTACTCTAGGAGCTGAACTAAACTTTATTTTAGATTTTAAAAAAAAGGTGAATTCTGACATCTTTACACTTATATAAATATTTTAGAAAATAGAAAATATGTATGTTAAAATTTAAAAGAAACTTTCAAACAACTTATTAGTTATTGATATGTTGTTAGAATAATTTGGAAACTATTAAATTACTATTTAAATTACTAAATTACTATTAAATTACTCTTTCCCTATTGCTGAAAACTTCATATTCTTATTACTCTGTCAGTAAAATAAAAGAAAGTCTTCTTGGATCAGTGTATGACACTAGGGACATGTTTCAAATAAAAATTACTTGTCTTAGTTCATCATGTATTTCATTTCATGAAATAACTTTCCTCTAGACCCCAAATTTTTAATAACTGTGGTAAACTGCCCCTCAGAATGCTTTTACAATATCCTTATATTCTCTTAGTAGCTGAATTTGGAGTAATTGTATCTATTCTTTGGTCATTAGTGGAGAGATAACTATACTTAGAATGTCTTTGGACATCTGGGTGGAATCAATGGAATCTATTTCTTGAAATATCTTCAAAGATTTAGTAATTTTTACTTAACAGATTTAAATTATAGGCTTAGTGGTAATTTTTAAAGTTTAATGAATATACTTTCTATTTTAGTCTTACATACATCTTAAACCAGTGATTTGTTTTATATTGATTTATGTTTATGACTTTGATAACAACCATCATTATGGGTTTCACTTTACAGTTTAGAGATACATTTTTCTTTATATTCAAATGTTTGCATCAAAGTTCACTATTTGAAATTTAAACCCTTTTTTTCTTTTTGTTTCTTTCCTTTTTTAGGGGCTTCACAAAGGTCAGGGTTCACATATGTCAGAGTCTAATGGTGAACAATCTCTGTCTTTCATTGGGTCTTCCAAGTATCTCCAGTCTACTGGCACTGGTATTCAGAATCAGAATGGACACCCAACTCTGCCCAGTAATTCACTAACACAGGGGACTGCTCTCAAGAACACCTCCTCTTATAGTGCTACCTCAGGTGGACAACAAGGCATTACTCTTACCAAAGAGAGCAAGCCGTCAGGATATACATCCTTGTTGCCTGGTATAAGTAGGCATGGCGGAGGGTCACCTGATGGCCATGCCAGTGTCAAGGGACTTCGTAATCATGTTCATCAGGTGATAACAGATGCTATTTTCAGTCCTAACAACAGAGATTCCACATCACCAAATTTACTAATTTCAGACAATCCTCAGCTTTCTGCCTTGCTGATTGGAAAAACCAATGACAGTATAGATCTGGGAACCTGTGACAAAGTCAGTAACATCTTCCCAACTATTCCTGCAAACACTAATAATTCTGTTACCTCTTCACCATCTTCATTTATTTCTACAGCAACACCATCTCCTAAATCGGCTGAGCAGATGACCACACACAGTGTTACTAGCCTTAATAGTCCTCATGGTGGGCTACACAAAATCAGTGGAGGTCTGGAGGACTCACAGAGCCAAAAAGAACCAGACTTCCCTCTATTAAGCTACAAATCTAGTTCTCAGATTATACCATCAGTGTCTGTGTCCATATATCCCAGTTCAGCAAAAGTACTGAAGGCATGCAGGTTAGTGTGGGAAAGTTCATCACCAAGTTAACTAATGGTTGATTAATGGTCCCATTAGAAAACTGAATTATAATTAGAATCTTTTACCAAATGAAAAATATTTCAAAGATGGTGTACTTACTGCTCTAAAATAACAGTTTAATAAGGAACTTTGTTTCACTTCAGTGTTGTGGTTATACCTTATCAGTTATCTGGTGTAAACAGCAATTGCGTAAAATGCTTTAACTGAGAGTATGTGTCTCTGTGTGGTATTATTGCCCTCTACTGATTACTAGGATTATATGCTTTAGTGTGATTGACTTTATTCTGGGGATTGACACAGGGGTGAAGTCATATCTGATAGAAAACTGCAAGTCCAGGAAATCCCTATTGTTCATTTTCCTCTTCTTGGAGCTGTTGAATGTTAGAGTAGATATGGGCCTCACTGATTACTAAGGCAAGTTTTTGTTTATATTCGAGAAAACCATCTTGTCTGACTCAAACAGATTGTAAAACAGGCAAGAAAGAGGAAGGAACAACAAGGACAAGTAAGAGATCTATTAGTCACTCTGGTAAGAAGATCATATTCAGCTCACCTTAGCAGAATGGAGCTCCGAAATTTATAAAGAAATGGTTCTTATCCCCTTGTCTTAATAAACAAAGATTAAAGAATAAGATTACTGGTCTTTTTTCAGGTTATGAAGACATTTTTAATTTGTAAGTTGTTTTTACTGTGTGTCCCTTTAATTTTTCACTTTTTCTCATAGAAATTATCCTGCAAAAATGACTAAAACTAAAATGAAAGTCACTTAAAATACCAGGAATAAATACAAAAAAAATACTTTTGTAATATTTTTTAATGCATAAAATTTTAATTTGAACAAGACATTAGATTTTAAAAGCTCTTTCTGTGAACAATAACATATTAGATTTTAAAAAATCTTTCTAGTTTTAGATTGAAATGTAATTATATAGAAAGACAAACTTTCCTATATGTAGAAAATTTAAAGATTACTTCTAGTCTACCTTTGATCACTTTATTTAATTCAGCCTTTACATTTCAAAGTTCCAAACAATTTTTACTTAATGACTATATAAATCTTTTCTGGAAACTGATAATTCTTAGTTTCTTCTCTATTGCTATATCTAAAAGTTTGTTTATATTTCCAGCCGCTTAGACTATTTTGTTAGGAGGCATCATTAGTCGTCCATTAAATTAGTGTTAGAAAAGAATTAAATGTTGTTCTTTTTAGTGCTTTCAGTGGTATAGAGTAGGAGCACTGCAGTTATGGCAAGAATTAATTGCTTGCGTAAGCAACATTCTTTCACATTTCTTAATGGATGAAAGATAATCATATCTCATTTTTGAAATCTTTAGAAACATTCATTTAGGAGTAAAATATGTCCTTAGAGAGTTTTTTTTTTTTGGCTTAGTGTTAACTAAAAGAACTTTTCCCATTCCACAGGTGTGTGATTTCATTTTTTCTTAAGTTATAAGTAGCTAATACCTTCGAAATATCAGAAACTTCTGTGGCTACATGGGTTATTCCAGTAAGTGTATCTCTTAGTTTACTACTGAAGATACACCCACTCTCAAAAAAGGGTGGGGGGGGGTGGAGAAGAAAGGGAGGGAAGGAGGAAATTAAATAGAAAGGGAGTTTATGAAAAAATCGGGATAAAATTAGTCTGGGGATTTGAGAAAAAGCCAGTATGGCAAATGATATTTGTCAGGTGGAGACATGTTATTCTGTTGATAGTGGCCTATACTAGACAGGAGTCATAAAATTAAGAGGTGCTGGAAAGAACATAAATATTTATGATTTAATGTCCCTGATTAAGAAGTTTCATGAGGAAAGATAATTAAATTGTAGATGAATTTTATCTGTAGGGCACATTTTCATTTCTCTACCAAATGATGTGGATAAACTTGAAAACCAATTTGAGTAAGCTATATTTAAATAGCTCTTTTTAAGAGAATTTTTTGATAATGACTAATTCTGTTGATAAGGAATTAACTAAGGGTTCAGAAAATGATTTCATACCTTTTCTACACCCGATTCTTTCTTCATGTTTCATTTCTTTCCCACTGAGTATTTCCAGTAATGCTTCTTTATTTTGTCTTCAGTAATTTTAGGCACATAATTGTTCAAAGGTTAGTTCTTAGTCTGTTTCTGTTGTCTCCCTTAATAGTTTAAGGGAGAAGGACTTATGGTTCCCATACATAATTACCTGTAGCTCCTGACTTGACCCAAATAGGTAGGTATTAAATATTTGAAACATATTCAAGAACTTCTAGATGTGATACTATTTATTTTGAGTATCTCATTCCTACATTCCTACTTAGTTTCAAAAGTGATAATTAGTTTTAAATTAGCTCTTCTGTGATTCATCTTGGTTATGGTGGTCACTGCTAAAAACTGAAAGTATAAGAATTACAGCACCTTAGAATTTACAACATTTAAGTGAGTGAAAGCTTAAATTTGACTCCCTTCCTTATGTATCTTTATGTATTTCTCTTAAAATGCACTTAACTGTGGTTTCCATTGCTTTACTCTTTTTTTGTATCCAGTTTTTTTTTCTGTCTTAGAAATATGGAAATTGCAGAGCCTGTTTCTGTTTTTTAGTCTCATTTGTCACATCATGAATGTTTAATAAGCTTAAGTTTTGATACCATACGAAGTTTACATAAAAACCTTGTCTAACAATTTTAACAGTCAATCATTCAGCATTTTGTGTTTGTTAAAAATAAGACTTCTCTGGAGTTTATAATTTAAGATCAATTCTATATTTAAATTTCAAAATTTAACATATATCATATCTAAAAGTCAGCATGCATTGTGGAGAGATGTTGAAACTTAGATACTGTTTCAGCTTTTAATCTTAATTGATAGTTATAACTTAAAATTTTATTCTCACTCAAAATTTTAAAAACAATTCCAGCCTTTTTTATTCTTGTTTAAAAAGATGTTAATGTCCTGTAGTCAGAAGTTTTGTGGCCTTTCCATTTCAAGCCTGTTTTCATTAGCCCAACCAAACGGCACTAGCTTTCAAGTGTTTTCCATGTAGCAAAACTAAAACAATATAAGGAACAGTAATTTTTCTTCACTTTGTTTTTCTATAATTTGTAAAGAAAAATATGAATATGGTTTATTCTAAAGTAAATGCTGTTACTAATTTATACATTACTCTTCATAATAGTTTTCAAAGTCATGTGAAATTAATTTTTTGAGACCATTTTTGATCTTTTAATACATTGATTATTTTTGAATTTTGATAACTGGATGAAACAAGATATATAATGTGAATGATTTGAGAGTTTGAGTGTGTCTTGCTGGTTGCCTAGTTTTGCTGAAATATTAAGGAATAAAAATTTTTTAGGTTGCTACAAAAAGGAGAATTTGAGTTTCAGAATAATTTTACCATGTTTTAAGAATTTATAATTTAGCTTGCACAATACCTTTCATTAAAGGAAAAATATGAATCCAAGAACTAATAAAAATAATTATAATATGAGAATTATGTTAACGTGTCACAAATATATACATTACTTTAGAAATTATAATATTTGGCTATAAAGTAGTTTAGTAGTTTGGAATCGTGCTGAATGTTAGTGTGGGAGCTGGTGAAAAATCAGGTTTGAGAAGAGAAAGAAAAATATCTCTTTCTATTTGAGAGTTGTCTTAAAGGTATTCTGGAAATAATTTTGATACAGGAAACATGACACATTCTTAGAAAGATGCTATTATTGATAACCAGACATTTTTGTGCAAGTTTTTGTTTAAACATTTAATGGAGAAAAACCTAAGGTATAAGATACTGGAGAGAAAAGTGGAGTTCACATTTGTTCTTCAGGTGAGAAAATAAATTGAAAAATTATGAGCAAAATGGGTAATTTTGTCACTATTCATGTGATATGTGGATAATATATTTTGTGTAGTTTTTCTTACATTATATAACAAATCAAATTGACTGCTTAAAAGATCAAATTCTTCTTCATAATTACAATACTAAATGGGTCCACTTCTCCTAGAATTACTGTATATTTTTTTGCAAGTGCCCTATAATTTATGATTTAAGTTAGGCTTTTATTCCCTCTCAGTTCTCAGAATAAATGTACAGCTGATATATTTCTCCAAAAATTTTTTAAAGGAATCTAGGTAAAAATGGCTTGTCTAACACCAGCATTTTGTTGGATAAATGTCCACCTCCAAGGCCACCATCTTCACCATACCCACCCTTGCCAAAGGACAAGTTGAATCCACCCACACCTAGTATTTATGTGAGTCTCAATGGATTAGTAATATATGAAGTCAGTGTCTGAACTTACTTGTCTGTAGAAGATATAAATACACATTTATAATGTATGTATGTTTTTAAATCAGTGCAGATGCATTGACACATCTTGAAGATTTGGGGGAAAATATGTTATTTTCCAAGGGATGAGAGGCACCAACCTTCAGGCTAAATCCCTGTTTTTGTAAAGTTGGAACATAGACGTGTGTATGTGTGTGTACAATTATTTATATATAGCCAGTATAGTTGCTTTTGCAGTATAAATGGAGCCCAAATTGAGTATTTGCAACAGAGACCACAGTCCATGAAGCTAGAAATACTTACTTTCTGTCCTTGTATAGAAAAAGCTTACTGACCGTTAGTGTATTCAACTATATTTTTAGAAGGCCATTTATAAAATATGGACTGGGGTCATAAGAAAGGAGTGAGACTTTTTCCTGTCATTTTTAAATAAATGGATCTAAATCTACATCTGCTAACATCTATCTTACTTTGAAATAAGTGGTTCAGAAGGTAGACATAATAATGACTGTGTTATTTAAAAGTTTAAGATATAACCTTTTATAATTTAATTTAAAACGAAGCAGTATTTTTACTTTTCAGAAATTTAGACATTTGATACAGAAAGTTGATTGGAGTTAAGTTGTAATAATTGCTATATCTTTTACTTCCAAATAGTTTCTGCTGCCCATTCCCTTTATCCTGATTCTAAACCAAAAATGAAAAATTCTAAGCTAAAAAATGAAGATAATATTCTTAGATCCTGCCTCTTATAAGAGATTTTATTTTGGAGAATTGTCTATTTTTACCAGAAAGAAATCTATTGCTATCTTACTATGTAAGGAATGTCCTAGGATCAAGAGTGAATTAAAGCTTTCAAACCAAAGTTTGAGGAGCCAAATACAAAATTATATTAGTCTTTTTCAGAGCTTATCCATCTTTTTGATTTGTAATAGTCTTTTAAATGCTTTATACATTGAAAGTTAATTTAAATTTTACATCTCTCATCTCTTCATTCAAAATGTAATGGAAGTACACTTAAAGATCTGTGAAAATACTTTTGAACAGCTAAAGTATTTAGTATCTTTTATAAACTATAGTCTATAAACCATAGAAGAGATGGGTAATATTTCAAAATAAATCCAATTTTTCTTTATCAGAAAAGTTTTTATGGCTGTTTTCTCATAATTACAGAAGTAATGTCTTTTATATAGTGTTTCCTAAATCAAGAGATAATGAAACAATATTATAACATGTACCCATAAAATATCAAAGTTTAGGATGTAATGTAGATTTTTAAATGCCAGAATGAGAAAATAAATATGAATTTGCATTAGAACATTCAAATAGTCATTTTTCTGAGCACTAATAAAATATTTTAATTTTGCAGTTGGAAAATAAACGTGATGCTTTCTTTCCTCCATTACATCAGTTTTGTACAAATCCAAACAACCCTGTTACAGTAATCCGTGGTCTTGCTGGAGCTCTTAAGTTAGGTAAGCTTTTAAAAAGTGAAAAAAATTTGTACAGTTTCTTTATTATTGTTTTACATTTAAAACGCTGGCGGAAATTCATTGTGCTTTTTTCACCAGATTTTTGAGTTTCTATTTTGATGGTGTCTTCTCGTATTCCTCTACTCTTCTATACATTCTATTTTTAATATGAGTTATTGATAGATGAAGGTAATATACTGGTGATTTTATGGTGGAATTTTTAATTTGGTATAAATTATGCAAAATAAATGTTTTTGATTATGTAATAAAAGAAGTTTTGAACATAAAGTGTAGGTGAAATTAGAGCCTACTTACAAGTTTCACAACTCATTTTTCTGTACTGATGCTTTATCGGCCTCACATGGTTCAGTGAAATCTTGAGGAAGTGTTTGGAGTTCCATGAAGTTTATTTCCTAAAAAGAAAAACAAAAGTACTTTTGAAATATTCATTATACCGTATTCAATTTTTGTTACTAACAAAACTTATGTATTTGTGAAGACCTTGGACTTTTCTCTACCAAAACTTTGGTAGAAGCTAACAATGAACATATGGTTGAAGTGAGGACACAGTTGTTGCAACCAGCAGATGAAAACTGGGATCCCACTGGAACAAAGAAAATCTGGCATTGTGAAAGTAATAGATCTCACACTACAATTGCTAAATATGCACAATACCAGGCTGCCTCTTTCCAGGAATCTTTGAGAGTAAGTGTTCATTTTTGGAGATTATTATTGGAATTTTAAAAGGGCACATTATTATTGTAACATAACATCTGTTTTATGCTTATAATTATATATCGTATATGTTTAGTAATTTGCAATCTTATTAAGACTTAAGCAAACTTATAACTTGATAAAATTAGTCTTAAGATATTTCCCTCATTTGTGGAACATTTCTATTTAGAGGGTTAAACCCAGTCTACTTAATAATTTCAGAATATTACTAATAATTATAAAGAGACTTATCTGAGTGTCTCAGATGTTCATTCAGCGACTACAGGCATGTTTCCATTGTTTGTAATCAGAAAGATACTTCACTAAAAGCATTAATATTCTTCTGAACAATCTTAGTCTCTATGATTCAAATTGTGGGAGAAGCAGAAATTTTACAGAAATGTCTCAAAAGTTGTGGAAAGTAAAAACTAACAAAAAATTTTGATCAGTAAATCAAGAGACAGTAAATCAGTATAGAATTCCCTAGCACCACTAAAATAAGAACTTTATGAATTGTTTCACAAGTACACATAAAATATCCATAGCAATGAATCTATTAAATATGTTCCTCAGACACATTTGTATAAATTGTTTTTCATGTCATTTTTAATTTAAATTATGAAATTAGAATTTCAGTGTAATATTACAGATTAAACATGCAGAAATGTTTTGTTTTTTAAATACCTTTTTATTTTTTTAAAAATCCATCAAAATTTTATACCTGAAATGATAAAAAGCTTTAAATTTATTAACTGTTCTCATTTACCTTTGGAAAATGTTTAGAATTTTGACCTTGTTCACATTTTTAATCAAATTGATATAACTAAAATAAATAATGTGTTGTTTTCTAATGGATACTTCCTATGTCTTAAAAATCATAATAAAGTTCTGTAATTTTTATATTGTTTATATTAATTGTTCAAACCTTTGAGATGCTTCAACTAATAATTACATATGGTCAGAAGAAAAAAATAAACAGTTTTCATAGGTTAAGGTAAAAAATGCTTTACAATAGTTGGGAACAGACTGAATAACAAAAGATAAGATTAATTGCATTTTATTTGAATTGAACTACATTAAATGTGAAAAACCTGACAAATGTTTGGGAAATTCAAAATCAGAAGTCTTAGGAGAGTGTTAAATTCTACCTGAGACAATACAATTTTAAAGAAGTTTGTATGGAAAAGCCCTGTTTCTCTTTATCACAACTGTGTTGAGATATAATTTACACCCCATCAAATTCACCACAGTTTAAGATTCAGAGTTGTGCAGCCTTCCCCACCACAGTCAATTTTAGATCTTTTTCTCAACCCAAAAGGAAACTATGTCTCTCCCTATTCCCTCCTCCTCCCAATTCCAGGCTACTACTTAACTGCTTTTTGTCTCTTTGAATTTATCTATTTGGGTATGTCACATAAATGGAATCATATAATATACGGTCTTTAATGGCTGACTTCTTTCACTTTGGTGACTAGTTTGTTTTCTAGGTCATACATGTTGTAGCATGTATCAGCACTTCATTTATTTTTATTGCTAAATATGGATAATACCATATTTTGTCCATTTATCAAGTCACGGACATTTGGATTGTTTTCTTTTTTGATATTGTACACAATGCTGCTATAAACATTCATGGACAAGTTTTTCTGTGGACATACCTAGACATATACACAGCAATGGAGTTGTTGGGTCATACAGTTACTCTATGTTTAATATTTTGGGTAAATACTAGATGTTTTCCAGTAGGGATGGTACCATCTTACATTCCCAGCCTCTGTGTAGGAGATTTCCATTTCCTCCATATCTCAGTCTTTCAGTTTTTATCATAGCCATCCTCATAGGTGTTAAGTGGTATCTCAGTGTGGTCTTGATTTGCGTTTCCCCCTTGAGTCATTATATGAAAATCTTATCAAGTGCTATTCATAAGACCATTTGTATATGTTCTCTGGAGAAATGTTTATTCAGATGCCTTGCATACTGCTTAATTGTGTTATCTTTTTAGCATTGAGTTGTAAGAGTTCTTTTTATATTCTGAATACAAGTATCTTTTCTGGTGGTTAATGTGCAAGTATTTTCTCCCATTCTGTGGCTTTTTCACTTTCGTGATGGTGTCCTTTAAAGCACAAAATTTCAAATTTTGATGAAGCTTAGCTTTTGTATATTTTTTATTGTGTGTGTATTTGGAGACAACTATGATAGCATTGCCTAAATAAGGTCACAAAGACTGACTCCTTCATTTTCTCCTAAGAGTTTTTATAGTTTTAGCTTTACATTTAGATATTTGTTCCATTTTGAGTTAATTTTGTCTGATGTTGTGGCATTTCTTGCTATTCTGTATTTATAATTTCATTGGTGCTTTTCAGGTCTCTCTTCTTGTGTTCAGGTTTTCTTAATTGTCTTCTACAATTTCCAGCAAGTATAAATGCCTACAGTTTTCCCTTAAATAAGAAACTGTAGAGGAAAAGATTACTTTTTTCATGTAACAGAATTTCAATGGCTAAGGCATTTCAGGTGTAATGCTGAAATGTCTTAGCATTATAAGGTTATTCTTAGCATTATATTCCTTTTTGGTGTCTAGTATATTAGAATATAGAAGGAAGTACGTGAAACTGTTGAATTGTGGTACAATAACCATGATATCCTGATGATATTTATATTATTATATAGCATTTATTGTGGGATTGTATAATTGTGAAAACACTGTGACGCTCACTTTATCCAGCGTATGGGCAGGTAAGTAATTAAAGAGAAAATATAAAGAATGGGGGTGGGGAGTAGTGGGATGTTTTGAGTGTTTTTTATTTTTATTTAAAAAATTTTTTGGTAGTAATGAAAATATTCTGAAGTTGATTGTGGTGATGAATACACAACTATATGATGACACTGTGAGCCATTGATTTTATACTTTGGATGGTTTGTTTTGTGTGCAAATATATCTCAATAAAATTGCATTAACAAATTAAAAAAAAATACTAACCAGAAAAAATATTACTTTTTTCTTTGTTGAAAGAGGGTATTAAGTCTTAATTTTAGGAGTATTTTTTTTTACTTATGGCATAATCCTTTTCTTCCTCTAATAAACTTTTTTTCTGTTTTATTCTTCATATCTTCCTCAGATTCACTTTATATAACTTTAAATAAAATTTATCTGTCGTTTAGAAAGGGTATTGAAAATAAATTTTCAATTTTTTAAATTATTTTTATATTTTTTAAACAAATTAACCTAATTCCTCAGGTTTTAATACTAATTTTTTTTAATTTTTTAAATGCAATTTTATTGAGATATATACACACACCATAGTATTCATCCAAAGTATAATATTAATTTTGTGGTTAATGAAAGAAGTTGAATACTTTGCTATTAGTCTTTGAGTTTTATTTGCTCTTCTTTAATGTGATCATTAAAGATATTTTCATATGAAATATGCCTACAAAAACTTAGTTTCAAAACATAGACCATTTCACTCATGTAGCAGTTAGTTTATTCAGTTGTATTAAGGAATGTTATAAAATTCTAAGCAGGGAATGTTCTATCTTAAACTATAGGAAGAAAATGAGAAAAGAACTCATCACAAAGACTATCCAGATAATGAATCCACATCTTCAAATAAGTAAGTTACTTTTGGTGTCCACTAATTATTTCTGTCTAAAAAACATGAGTTTAATATTCTCTTCTTTTTTAAGTTCTGGAAGGAGGAAGAAAGGACCTTTTAAAACCATAAAGTTTGGTACCAACATTGACCTCTCAGATGACAGAAAGTAAGTAATTCCCCAGCACTATTTCCTTGAACTGAAGAAAAGAGAATTACAGGACAATTCTTTTATTCCCAGTTGTTACTCTTTCTTTTTATGTAGACATAAAAGCTTTAGCTAGTAACTCTAGCAGTCCTAAATTATTTTAATAAATTTTGCAATTAGACTTTTTCTTCTTAATGTCAAAACCCTCACCATATGTTGCATATGAAATAAAAAGTGCATAATTTCTTCCATGTACTGTGTTGTTAAGTTTTATGATTGTTCTTGCACAATAATATTTGCTTGAAATTTTTCTTGGGAAAAAAACACACCATTACTTCCTGTGACTGCAAAGGTAAAATGTTTATAGACTTAATTGTTTTTCTGATTGGAACACAACATCTTTGAGGAAACGGCTATATCTCACATATATTTATAACCATGTGTTTTCACTCTTAATCTACTCTTTTATTTCAGGTGGAAGTTGCAGCTACATGAGCTGACGAAACTTCCTGCTTTTGTACGAGTCATGTCAGCAGGAAATCTTCTAAGCCACGTGGGCCATACCATATTGGGCATGAATGCAGTTCAACTATACATGAAAGTTCCAGGGAGTCGAACACCAGGTGATTTTTGAATTAAAATATCTTGTGCAATTGCAAAAATAGAGTTTATCAAATTTGAAACATGCGGTAGAATCAGGTTCTTTCCATTTATAATGAATGAAGCAAAAAGGATTGTTCATATTACACAGATTGCTTATTGTGTATGAAATGTATAATTAGTCTTGTAACTGAACTCAGAGTATTAACTTATTTTCCCAATGTGTCTTTTATCCATTTTATATATAATGACCCAAAGCAATTAGAAAACTTAAACTTGAAATGGGTCATTGGGGTACTGAATGAATGAAGCCACTTAGGACAGTTTATAGAAAGATCTTGATCCTCTTTATTTGCATGATAGTTATCCCCCAAAGGTTTTCACCATTAAAAAAAATATATCATGAACTACTCTTATTACTGTGTATAATACAAATGTCATGGCCAGTACTTAAAATCTATAATGCATTGATATTTTGTGCTTACTCCATTCTATTTCATTTTCTAAGTTTGTAATTCATAACCCTCTAGTGCATAAGTCTTCAAATGTGTTCTGTAAAGGATCAGATAGTAAATATTTTAGGTTTTGTAAGGCAAGAGGATATTATAAACTGAGGATATTAGGTAAGTAATTTCATGTAACAAAAGAAAATTTTAAATTTTATGAACTTTAATTGGTGTGTCAAATATAATACTTGAGTATATGGCATTGTAGTTCTTGTTTAACTTTTGACAGCATGAGAAGTATATACAGCAGCTAACATGTTATTTGTAATTTTAAAGTTTTATCATGAAGTGACCTTGGTAAGTATTGATGTTTTATATTAGTCCTATGTACCTTGTAATTGTAGGTGGAATTCATTAAGAAACATGAAGTGTGCCTTAAAATTTCCAAGGCCAATTACTAGTTAATAACTATAGTTGATGATGGTTCTTCTTATTCAGAAAAGCTGCATTCTCAGCCCACAACTCAGAAAATAGCAAAAAATATTCACCACTGCTGGGTGAAAGGGCCAGTGAGGATACTGTCCTGAATACTGTCCTGAATAGAACAGAACAAACTACTAATGCACATAAAATGGATGAATGTCATAGTATTTGTACAGAAGAAATCAGACAGAATATTACATACTGATTCCAGTTAGGAAATTTTAAAACATAAAACTACTCGTGTTAGCAGTCAGAGGTGGACTTTGGACTTGGAGGTTGGGGTGTGTATAACTGGAAAGAGTCAAAAGGAGATTGGGGGTCCTGGAAACAAATACGTGTTTTACTTTGGTAGTGGTTGTATATACTGTCTATGTATGTATGGAAAATGTCATCAACTGTGCACTTAAGATTAATGTACTTTTATAAAGTTTACTGTATGTATGTTAGACCTCATAATTAAAATATCTCCAAGTCAATCAAATTCCTCCAGAATGCATATGGAGTAATTAAAGAATGCAATAAAGCCTCAATCTTCCTCTTTTCTTTTATTAACTTAGGACATTAGACTCTATTCTTATACATTTTGAGAAAGATTTATCCCTGCTTTGTTTCCTCAATCATGTTATGAAAAATCATCAGCCATATTGAGACTTGATTCTTATACAGGCAGTACAATTTTATCCTCCTCTAGTTTTATTATCCTTCTCCCATTCTCATGGAACAGAAATAAAACACACAATGGTAATCTTTTTTCCTTTGTGTTCTATTTCTATTTATAATAATACTTCTATTTGCTACAAAAACTTTATGATGCAAAATGTTTCCTTTTAATGATAGTGCCAGATTCCTTTGAATTGTTATAATGTATAACTACAAACTGTTCTTGCATGCATAGCACAAATTCTCATTTTAGTTTATTTTTTTTTAAAGATAAATTTGATAGGGGCATGTTGCAGGATGACAGAGGTAGACTTGGAGAGCAGCAAGGCAATGTGAGAAAAATGAAGAAGGATTAAAGACCAATGTGCTCACTTAAAACAGGCTTATCAGTGCATCTGCTTCTGATCAATGGTACTTTTTTTAAAAAAAATTTTGTTGAGATTGTTCACATTCCATACAATTATCCAAAGATTCAGTGTACAGTCAGTTGCCCCTGGTACCCTCATACAGCTGTGCATCCATCACCACACTTAATTTTTGTTCAATTTTTAGAACATTTTCATTATCCCAGACAAGAAATAAAGCGAAAGATGAAAAAAGAAAAAAAAAAAGGAAACTCAGATCCTCCCATATCCCTAACGAACCCCCATCAATTGTTGACTCGTAGTATTGGTATAGTACATTTGTTACTGTTTATGAAAGAATGTTGAAATAGTACTAACTGTAGTATATAGGTTGCAATAGGTATATATTTTTTCCCTATATGCCCCTCTATTATTAACTTCTAATTGTATTGTCATACATTTGTTCTGGTTCATGGAAGAGATTTCTAATATTTGTACAGTTAATCATGGACATTGACCAGCATAGGATTCAGTTTTATACATTCCCATCTTTTGACCTCCAGCTTTCCTTCTGGTGACATATATGACCCTGAGCTTCCCCTTTGCACCTCATTCACGCACGATTCAGCACTGTTGTTCTCACATCTTGCTACCAACATCTCTGTTCATTTCCAAACATTTAAATTCATCCTGGTTGAACATTCTGCTTATACTAAGCAACCACTCCCCATTCTTTAGCCTCGTCCTATATCTTGGTACCTTATATTTCATGTCTATGAGTTTACATATTATAATTAGTTCCTATCAGTGAGACCCTGCAATATTTGTCCTTATGTGTCTGGCTTATTTCACTCAGTATATTGCCCTTGAGGTTTCTTCATCAACTCATTTTTTTTATATGGTTTTGTTCACGTCATACATTCCATCCTAAGTATACAATCGATGGTTCTCTGTATGGTCACGTATTTATGTGTTCACCACCTTCACCACTATCTATATAAGGGCATCTACATTTCTTCCACAAGGCAGGAGGGAGAGTCAAAGAAGGTAGAGAGGCAAAAGGAAAAAAAAGAAAGGAAAAAAATGACAACTAGGAAGCAGCAAAAGGAAAGATAACTTTAAATCAAAGTAAAGACTCAGACAACACCACCAATGTCAAGTATCTTAACACACCTCCCCTATCTCCCCCTCTTATCTGCATTTCCCTTGGTATATCACCTTTGTTACATTAAAGGAAGCATAATACAATGGTTCTGTTAGTTACGGTCTCTAGTTTACATTCATTGCATTCCTCCCCCAATGCCTTCCCATTTTTAACACTTTGCAAGGTTGACGTTTGTTCTCTCTCATAAAAGAACACGTGTACATTTTATCACAATTATTGAACACTCTAGATTTCACCGAGTTACACAGTCCCAGTCTTTATCTTTCATCCTTTCTTCTGGTGTCTTGTATGCTCCCAACCTTCCTCTCTCAACCGTATTCATAGTTATCTTCAGTGTACTTACATTGCTGTGCTACCACCTTGCAAAATAGTGTTCCAAACCATGCACTCCTGTCTTCTATCACTCTGTAGTGCTCCCTTTAGTATTTCCTGTAGGGCAGGTGTCTTGTTCACATAGTCTCTCATTGTCTGTCAGAAAATATTTTGAGCTCTCTCTCATATTTGAAGTACAGCTTTGCTGGATATAGGATTCTTGGTTGGTGGTTTTTCTCTTTCTATATCTTAAATATATCACACCACTTCCTTCTTGCCTCCATGGTTTCTGCTGAGAGATCCGCACATAGTCTTATTAAGCTTCCTTTGTATGTGATGGATCACTTTTCTCTTGCTGCTTTCAGGATTCTCTCTTTGTCTTTGATGTTAGATAATCTGATTATTAAGTGTCTTGCTGTAGGCCTATTCAGATCTATTCTGTTTGGAGTACACTGCACGTCTTGGATCTGTAATTTTATATCTTTCATAAGAGATGGGAAATTTTCATTGATTATTTCCTCTATTAGTGCTTCTACCTCTTTTCCCTTTTCTTCTGGGACACCAATGATATTCACATTGTTGTACTTTGTTTCATCCTTAAGTTCCCAGAGATGTTGCTCATATTTTTTTTGTTCTTTTCTCCATCTTCTTTTTGTTCTCCAGTTCCTGAGTGTTTTCTTCTGCCTCTTGAGATCTGCTGTTGCATGTTTCCAATGTGTCTTTCATTTCGTGTGTTTTGCCTTTCATTTCCATAGATTCTGCTGGTGGTTTTTTTGAGCTTTTGATTTCTGCCTTACGTATGCCCAGTGTTTTCTTTACAGCCTCTATCTCTTTTGCAAAATATTCTCTAAACTTTTTGAATTGATTTAGCATTAGTTTAAATTTCTGTATCTCAGTTGAAGTGTACATTTGTTCCTTGGAATGGGCCTAACTTTGTTTTTCTTAGTGTAGGTTATAGTTTTCTGTTGTCTAGGCATCTGACCTCCTAGGCCACCCCAATCAGGTTTTCCCAGATGAGAACAAGCTCAGGTCACAGAAGGAGGAAATATTCAGTATCTGGTTTCCCTGATGGTTTTCCTTAGAGGATTGACACACCCTGTGCTTTTCTGCCTGGCAGATGCAGCTGTCAGCCTGAAACCAGCTAGTGTAAGGGGGTGTGGCCCATGGCTCTCCTCCAGGCTTTGGGGTCTGGTTCCAGTAAGGCAGTCAGTAGAGCTAAGCCCCTCCCTTGGGAAGCTGTGCCGCCTCCAGAGAGGTCATCTGCATATCAATAAGTTCTTTGTTTCTCTGACTCTTCTGGTCAAAGTGCTGTGATTTTAAAATGGCTGAGGCTTTCGTTACTGCAAAATGCTGTGGGCTGAAAATGGCTGAGGCTTTCTCTACAGAGAAAGGGACAGAAAGCTCCCAGATTCACCTGTCAGCCAGAGATAGCAGCCAATCCTCTGGGCTCCCTGTCCTGAGACAGATATGCCCCCCAAGGTCAGTTGTCTCCAAAAGCCTCTGCTTGTTGAGGATTTGCTGTCTGTATTGAGCAGTTAACACTAAAACTCCAGTTGGAGCTGGGCTGAGGTACACTAGCTTGTTTGTAGAGTTCTGCTCTCTAGCACTACGGGGCTTCTGTGAGGGAGGGGCTCTCGGCTCTCAGCATGGGTCCGCAGTATTTACTTACAGATTTTATGCTGCCATCTCAGGCATTCCTCCCAGTTTAGGTTGGTGGATGATGAGTGGACAGTCACATTTGTCTCCCCACAGTTATTCCAGGTTGTTTACTAGTTTTTTGGTCATTTATGAATTGTTCCAGGGGGACTAACACTCTTCCACTCTTATCTATGCTGCCATCTTAGCTCCTCCAATGTTGAATTCTTGAGCCCAAGCTGGAAACTCAGGAAGGAGCGGAGGGTGTAATGAGGCAGAATTCCTCTGGATCCCTGGGACCCTCAATCTTGCTCAATGTTGACTTTTAAAAATCACTTGAAGTAGAGGTGACTTCTATGAATATGAATTACTTATACAGAAATATACATTTAAAACAAATTACAAAAAACCAAGTAGCTATTGACTAAACTACTTCTAGTTAAGGATTTACTGTGATGCACAATTCTTTAATTAAATGGTTTGCACTTACAGGAAGAATGAAGAAGTAAACCTTATCAAGGAGTCTTCATGCTAGTTCAGCTCAGGTCACCAGTGATGTTTTAAAAATTAAAACTACTGACAGTATTAAAAATATCAAATTTGTACATCTCTGAGTATTCAGTGAATAATATTGGTTGAAGTTTCTGGCACACAGAAGGCATCTAATGTTGGTTGATTCTCAAACTGATTTTGCCCAATAAAAATGACAAATTTATCCATATATAATTATTTTATAATAAACATGTAAGATATTTGTTGTCCTTTGAATGAATAGCATTTTATCTTTAAGAAGAGTTCTGTAGCAAAAGATTTTTCTCAAAATACTTTAAGGCACTGAAATAGATGCCAACATATCTTATTTTCAATACACTGAAACTAAAGAAATGCATATTGAATAAGTATATAAAATAAGGAAGATTATTTTATAACTGCTTATGCACACTAATTTAATGAACTGCTTATGCACAGCAATTTAATGAACCAATTAGAAACTCTAAAATTAGAACTGTATTTCCATCTATTAGCCCCAACAACTTTCAAAACACTGATGTTGATAGTTTTGAAACAACTGCTTAGTTCAAATTGTTATCCCCACCAATGATGCTTGCTTATTTCAAGTTTTTCCTCTCTGCATAAACTCAAATGCTTCATGAGAGGCCTTTATGAAACTTTTCTGGGTAAACTCAAATGCTTCATGAGAGGCCTTTATGAAACTTTTCTTAGAGATTCCTGTGCATATATTAACAATCATTTTATTTTCTATATGTGAAGGATAAGTTTTTGTGAGTTTGTCTCTTTACACCTCAAATCTGTGATTTCCATTAGTAAAGGTCTGGAACTTATCAGGTCATTCAAGCAACCTCCCACTCAAATAAGAGTATAGGAAGAGACGATAGTTTAAAGAGCACTCAAGACAAGAATTCAAATTCAACACATTTTTACTAAAGGAGCACTTAAGGCAAAAGGAACAAGTTTACAATGTAAAACTTGTGCATTACCAAGCCTGGGGATATCTGTCCTTTCCAGATGCAGCTGGATATGAGATCAGAATACTTCTCCAGTCTCAGTTACAGAGTATAGCACTTTTGATTTAGAATACATTCAATTAAATTATATGCCATTTTTATGTTGAACCATTGGTGGTGAATCACAGGTGGGCAAAAAAAAAAAAGGGGGTAATCACATCAGATTCAAATTTAACCTTGAATGTTTGCAAAACTGCTGAAAATATTTCTACTAATTAAGCTATGACTTCTATAAAAGCAATATAGCATACCTTTTACTTACATGAAAACTAAAAATTAGAAGAGAGAGTACTATTGCTTATATTTAACTTACTAGTATAGTCGTATTTCATTCTATAATAAGTCTAGTCATTATATCATATGTCCCTCACTTCTTCCTTTTCTAGTTGGGCCTGTATAGCTTCTCCTTCAGTACAGTCTTCTAATATAGGACTCGACGGGTATGAATCATCTGCCCCAGTTATCATAGTAAGGTCTTTCTACTTTCTATCACTTGGAAATTGTACTTCAATATTTTGGGGTAAAATTTCTGTTAAATATGCTTCTATATCAGAAGGAATAACTGATTCTTCAGTATCAGAAAAGAAAACATCAAGTATATGAGAGCAGTAAGTCTCCTCAGTTGTCTGAGCCTTACATAGAGAGGGGTCAGTGCCCTGATTTACAGATTCCTCAGTAGAGTTATCCTACAACAAAGTTCATTGATTTTTATCCTCCCCTTATATTTTTTAAAGAACACAATTATTTTTATTTTACTATAGAGAAGGCTGGAAGACTGCTGTAAATGTTATTGACAAAAATATACTGATTTTCTGTTATGTACCTGTTCATTTCTGAGGTACCAAAAGAAAGTAATCTCTTGTCCTCCTTTCTTTCCCAATAAAAAAATGGACTTCTGTCATGTGGAAGACTGGGAGCCAGAAAAGGAAGCAATCTTAAAATACAGTGCCAACAGGGTACACTTTATAAGCTAGATCAAGTTATGTGTTTATTTCCTTTATGTTATTCCTGAGTCTTTAATAAAAACTTCATTGAAATGTTCCAGCTTTGTCTCTGTTGTGCTATAGGACATAATTCTCAGGGTTATATCATGATTAGTTCACAGTTAAAGGGGACAATCTCTTAGGAAATCAGGAAGGTGATAAGTGTCAAAACTTAGAGGTCTTGCAGCTCATTCAGTGGGGAGTCTTCCACTGCCCATGGTGAAGAGCATAAGTTTTATTTTGTCAAGGTGGAAGCTTAGCACAAGATTTCCCTAAGAATAGAAAATCAATTGATATCTAAAAACCACTTGAGATTAAAAAGACTGAGATCTGGGATCCACCCCAGATCTAATGAATCAGAATGTGTGTGGAAGATAGCAGACATAGCCATTTTTAAAAAGCTTCTCCACTGATTCTCACAGTGTGGTCTGAGGACCTCTCAAGGTCCCTGAGATGCTTGCAAGGTCTCTTTGAGGTCCAAACTAGTTTCATTATCACAATAAAATGTTACTTACTTTCTTCACTCTCTCATGAGTATGCAGTGGTGTTTTCTGGAGACTAATGCTGTGTGATGCTGCAGCAGATTGACTAGAAGATATGAGAATTCATCCGTCTTTAAGCCAGACATGAAAGCTATTTCCAAAAATGGAAGGCAAAGCCACTTTTTGCAATAAGCCTTTCTATATTTTGTAAAAGTTATTTTTTCATTAAAATGTTTTTATATTAACATATAATGTTTATTGCTTTGGATGAAAAATTTTAACTTTTAATCTCTAATATAATATTGATGCATATAATCCACATAAACAAAAGGTCTTGAGACCCAAAGTTTGAGAAACAAGGCATGTTTTCCTTGGAGACATCTTAGTGCAATAAAACATCTTTTAATCTATACTTAGTTTGACTCTGATGAATGAAATGGGAAACCATAGCTTATATAATACAGTTTTAAAAATATTAATTAGTAATGTGACAACATGCACATTTGCATCTAAGTGGTGGCATATGCATGGCTAACAACAAATGTAGGCTAAAACTAAAGCCATAATTTTCAAAATGAAGTAAATAGAAATGTTCCTGGGTTGAAAATAATGTTTTAAAAGTTCTATTTTAGAAAGTAGAATTGTAAGGTGACAGAATAATATTGAATTATACTAAACTAGAAAATTTTATTCTTAAATGAAAATACATCTTAGATACTCTTACCAAATTAATGAGTATATCCTGCCATCAGAGAATGAAGATTGAGAACACTGAGGTTTAGGCATAGTTGGGGTGAAAAGAGTATCATGCAACCCTTTGATTGTATTTCTTTAATGAGATCTCAGCAGCTGTCTAGGGAGATAACCCTTCAGAGCCCCACTTGTGACTGCATATATTCTTCCTCCATGGAAGCCCACAGTGTGCACAGCTGAGAGGCAAAGGCACTGCACCAAAGCACGAGGAGACCCTCCCCATGCACACAGTGGTCCACTCAGAGGCCCAGGAACTATTGGGCACAGGATTGGACTCCCTGGCAAACTGCAAAGGGCTTGCCACTCCCCCACCTGCTGGGCTGGCAGTCCCTAGTGCAGATGGAAAACTGGTGCTCTGACTGGATTTTCATCTGGTTTAGACACCACCCAGTGCGTAGGTGAAGTTGAGGGAGAACTGGCTTTACAGTGAGAGGTAACTCAAGAGCATAGTCTGCTGGGAAAACAGGGAGAGTGCACCCCAGCAAGCTTTGGCTTTGCCAAAATGTATATATAGACATGTGGTCAAATAATCCTGCATATCTCAAAATAACCTTATCAATATAAGCAAATGCCCCAAGGTCAACAGAAAATCATAAAGCACATGAAGAACCAAGAAGATATGAACAAGTAAAAAGCTGGGGGAGACACAGAACTTGGAGCAATTAAAGAAGTACACAGAAATTTACAAAACTTCAATGAGTTGCCTAAGGACAAAAGATATCAGGAAGACTAGAAGAGCATAAAGAAGAATTCAAAACAGTAAATTTATAAAGCAGATCTTATGGAAATAAAAGATTCTGTTGATCAAATAAAAATATACTAGAGACAAGCAATTGCAGATTTGAAGAGGCAGAAGAAAGAATAAGTGAACTAGAGGACAAGGCAATTGAATGAATGCATGTAAGAACAAATGGTGAAAAAAATGAAAAATTTGAAATGGATCTCAGGGAAATGAACATGAAGTGCACAAATATAAGAATCATTGGTGTCCCAGAAGGAGAAGAGAAGAGTAAAGGGCTAGGAAGCGTGTTTGAAAACACAGTTGGGAAAAATATCCAAATGTTTCTAAATGACATATATATGCAAATCAGAGATGTTCAATGAACTCCAAAAAGAATAAATCCAAATAAACCCACTCCAAGACATATACTAGTCAGACTGTCAAATGCTGGAGAGGAGAAACTCCTAAAAGCAAAAGAGAAGTGATGCACTACATACAAGGGAAATCACATAGGACTAAGTACTGACTACTCAGCAGGTACCATGTATGCAAGAAGGCAGTGCTATAACAAATTCATATCCTAAAAGAGAAAAATTGCCAGCCAAGACTTCTTTATCCAGCAAAGCTCTCATTCAAAATTAAGGGAGAGTTTAAATTTTCATAGACAAATGCTGAGAGAACTTGTTAACAAAAGAGCTGCCCTGCAAGAAATATTAAAGGGACTTCTACCATCTGAGAAAGAGAAAAAGGAGAGAGTTGTCTGGAGAAGGGCACAGAACTAAAGAGTGTTAGTAGGGTAATTTAAAAGGAAATAAAAGGGAGGGAACAGATCTGAAAAATAAAAACCAAAATATAAGATAGTTGATTTGAGAACTGCCTTCACAGTTATAACATTGAATATGAATGGATTAAAATCCTCAACTAAAAGACAGATTGGCAGAATTAATTCAACAGTATGATCCATCAATATGCTATTTAAAAGGGATTCGTCTTAGAACTGGCACACAAAGAGATTGAAAGTGAATGGATGGAAAAAATATTCCTTGCAAGCTACAGACAAAACAAGGCAGAGGTAGCAATATAATATCAGGCAAAATAGACTTTAAAGGCAAAGAAGTCATAGAAGAGAAGGATACTACATAGTACCAAAAGGGACAACTCACCAAGAAATAACAATCATAAATGTTCATGCATCAATCAAGGTGCTCCAAAGTACATGTGACAAACATTGGCAAAACTAAAGGAAGCAATAGACAGTTCAATAATAGTGGAAACTTCAACACACCATGATCTTATATAAATAGAACAACCAGAGGACCAATAAGGAAATTGAGAACTTAAACAATGTGATGAATGAATTGGCATTTATAGATATATATACAGCATTACATCCAAAATTACCAGGGTATACATTCAACTCTAGAGCACATGGAATGTTCTCCAGGATAGATCATGAGACAGGGACAATACAAGGCTCAATAAATTTAAAAAGATTGAAATTATTCAAAGTATATTCTCTGACCATAATGGAATGCAACAGAAAATCAATAACCACCAAAGATCCTGAACAATCACAAATGTTTGGAGGTTAACATGCAATCCTAAACAATCAGTGGGTCAAAGAAGAAATTGCAGGAATCAGTAAATACATGGATATGAATGACAACAAAAACGACATACTAAAACCAATGGAATGCAGTGAATGCAGTGCTAAGGGGGAAATTTCTAACTCTAAATGCATACATTAAAAAGGAAGAATAAGCTAAAATCAAAGACCTAACTGAACAACTGAAGAAGCTAGAGAATGATCAGCAAACTAATCCTAAACAGCCAAAAGAAAAATAACATTGATTAAAGCAGAAATAAGTGATATGTAGAACAAAACAATATAGAAAATAACTAAACCAAAAGCTGATTCTTTGAGATGAAAAATATTGAGAAACCCTTAGCTAGACTAACAAAATAAAAAAGCAAGAATACCCAAATAAACAAAATCAGAAATTTTGGGGGTGGATCCCCCCCAAAATTAAAAGTCATAAGTGGATACTATGAACAACTGTACACCAAAAAAATACAACTTAGAGGAAATGAATAATTTTCTGGAAACACATGAACAATATAGACTGGCCTGAAAACAAATAGAAGGCCTCAAAAACCAATCACAAGTAAAGAGATCCAATCAGTCATCAAAAATCTTCCTAAAAATAAAAGTCCAGGGCCAGATGGCTTCACAGAGGAATTTTACCAAATATTTCAAAAAGAACTGGCACCATTCCTACTCAAACTTGTTCAAAAACTTGAACAAAATGGAACATTACCTAAATCATTTTATGAAGCTAACCTCACTCTAATACCAACACTAGGTAAGATACTATGAGAGAGGAAAACTAGAGGCCAATCTCCCTAGTGAATATAGCTGCAAAACTTCTCAAACAAAATACTTGCAAATTGAATCCAAAGATACATTAAAAGAATCATACACCACAATCAAGTAGGGTTAATTCCATCAATGAAAGAGTGGTTCAACATAAGAAAATCAATGTCATAAACATTAAAAAATCAAGAGAAAAATCAAATGATCACAACAGATACTGAAAAAGCATTCAAAAAATTCAGCATCCTTTTTTGATAAAATCACTTCATAAGGTAGGAATCGAAAGAAAACTTCCTCAATGTGATAAAGGGCATATACAAACAACCCTCAGCCAGCATAGTACTCAAAGGTGAGGGGATGAAAGCCTTCCCCCTAAGGTCAGGAATGAGACAAGGATGCCTGTTGTCACCACTGTTATTCAACATTGTGCTAGAAGTTTTTGGTAGAGCAATCTGGCAAGACAAAGGAATAAAGGGCATCCAAACTGGAGAGAAAGAAGTGAAATTCATTATTTGCAGATGTTATGATTACATATTTTGAAAATCCTGAGAAATTAACAACATAGGTAATTGTGCTAATAAATTCAGCAAAGTGGCAGGATACAAGATTAATGTGCAAAAGTCAGTAATGTTCCTATACAATAGAAATGACTCAAGAAAAATTTCCATTCACAGTAACAACTAAAAATATCAGGTACCTAAAAATAAACTTAACCAAGGATATAAAAGACCTCTACACAGAAAATTACAAAACTTAACTAAAAGAAATCAAAGACCTAAATGGGTTGGAAGGTATTCTGTGTTTGTAGGTAAGATGGCTAAGTATAATTATCAATTCTACCCAAACTGATATGCAGATGCAATGCAATTCCAATAAAAATTCCAAGAACCATCTTTGCAGAGTTGGAAACACTAGTTACCAAATTTATTTGGAAGGGAAAAGGGGCTTAAATTGCCAAAAACATTCTATAAAAGAAGAATGAAGTGGGATAACTTATATTTCCTGACTTTAAAGCCTACTATAAAGCCACATTATTCAAAACAATAGAATTAAATCAAGAGTTTGGAAATAGATCCCCATATCTATGATCCACTGAACTGGGATAGAATGGTCTCTTCAATAAATGGTGCTGGGAGAATGGGATAACATATCCAAAAAAAATGGAGACCCCTGCCTTACACCCCATACAAAGTTAACTCAAAGATCTCAGTGTAAGAGCCAGGACCTTTCAATTCCTAGAATATAGGGAATAATTGTCAAGACTTAGTAATAGGAGGAACTGCTAAGAACTTTCACCCAAAGCACAAACAATGAAAGAAAAAATAGATAAATAGGAACTCCTCATATGACAACTGATTGCAGCTACATGAGAGATCTGCAAATATTGTTCAGTGAAATCCTTTCTGGTTATCCTCACAAAACCATGAGCAAAATAAAATGTTTGTTTTATAATGCTGTTTTTCTTAAATTATTCTGCATAAAAGTTAATAGAAACTGAAATAAGACTAAAATATTATGAAAATTGGCTCAAAGGGACCTCTCAGGTCAAGACAGTAGCCCAACTAATCAGGGAACTTACTGAGTCCTACCTTATAAGAAAGATACTTCAGAGTTATTTATAGACTTTATGGATGTTCAGCCTAAGAAAACCAGGTTTAAGATTTAGTCTTTTGTACTGTATTTCTTCAAACTAGTATTATGAATTATCAAAATGAGTAAGGATATTTTATTTTCAATTTTTAAACAGAAGTTCATATGATCTTTTTGACAAAATGATAGAGCTAAAGTTGACCCTAAGGCGTAGAATTAGAAAATTGAATATGGAATATTTTAAAACTGGCAAAATTGTTTATTTACAATATGAACACTGCCTATGCCATTAAAAATGTGGATTAGTTGACTGATACTGTTATATCTGATAATAATTGGGGGCTTACCTATTTCTGTTCTGTTTTTGCAAAAGTCTATTATGCATTTGGAAGCACTGTAATTACATTTAAGATTTTAGGGGAACCTGATGGGTTAACTCCTTCCATCAGTATGAAAAAAAAGATGATATAATATCATTATTTGCCCTGATAATATTACTATAATAATATAATATACTTTTGTCTGTCCAAAAATCTACTGTCTAATATTAATATAGCTGATCTATCTTTTTAAAAATATAAGTATTGGTATGGTGTATCCTTACCTTTACTTTTTAAATATTTGTCTGTATGTAAAGTATTTTCTTTTCCTAGGCAGATTATATTTGGGTCTCATTTTTAAACAACTTTAATCTGACAATCTCTGCCTTTTAATTGGGATATTGCTTATTATTACAAAGGAAAGCTATGCAAGTTAGATCTCTTTGAGCGGTGGAAACAATTTATATCAGTTTTGCAGAAATAAGGATTCTGGTATTGATATTTTCCAATTCAATAGTATTCTGGATCTGCTTATTAAGACAGGTAGTCATTGATCAAGTCAATGGGTATAAAACAATTCACCATGATTATGGGGCAATCAGTCTTTTCCTAATGATGTTCACTTTTATTTTTATTTTTAGGCTCCTTTTTTTGTCCTCCTTCAGCTATAGCCGTGGGATCAAATATCAAAGATTTTCCAGATCTTCACCAATGTTCATGATTCTATTTGAGAATAAAATCTTATCTATAGAACTGATTTTTGCTTTATGTTTCATGCAGATTTCTTTCATCTTGGCATCATTCACTGAATCATTTGTGAAACAATAGCAGCACAAAAGCTTTTAAATAGCTGGCCAACAGACAATAACTACAGGAAAACCAGGTATAACAAGAAGTATTATAAATGGGGTCTGGAAACAATTTGGAATCAGAACCCAAGATTTCTCAGGCCTACCAGAACAATTCACAATATTTCCCTGAACATATCTCAGATAACTATACTTTTTTAAATTTAGATATAGATTGTTTTATCTCACTAGAAATGTTAATATAGGTAAAATGCAATGCCTGAACAATTGTGCATGCTATACCTGCTTGGCAAAAATATACAAGGTTCACCTGATATCCATAATTACTTCAGATAAGAAATTTAAATTAACTTATGACCTGAGGACTTTGGATATTGTATCAATTGTGCCAGTTAAACTGAGGGAAGTATTCTGGAAGACCACCTTGAATTCTCCAGCTTGTATTGTTGAGGTTAATACCATAGAGTTTTGTTGCTGTTGTTTTGTTTTTTACTTTTTATTGTAGTAATGAATATAAAATGAAAAAATTCCCATTTTTCATCGCCTCAGAAACTTTGTACCCATTAAGCAACAACTCCCTCATATTAATGAGATCATAGAATATTTGTCCTTTTGTGTCTGACTTATTTCACTTAATATGTCTTCAAGGTTCATCCAAGTTCTCATGTTCTTTGGAACTACATTCCTTCTTACTGCTGAATAAATATTTTGTCATATGTATATACTATATTTTGTTTATCCATTCATCTTTCAATGGCCGCTTGGGTTTTCAACTTTTGGCAATTGTAATAATGCCACTAGGAACATCAGTTTGCAAATGTCTGTATGTGTCCTTCTTTCAGAGCTTCAGAATATATACCAAGTAGTGGGATTGCTGGGTTGTAAGGTGACTCTTATACTTGGCTTCCAGAGGAAAGGCCAAACTGTCCTCCATGGTAGCTATACTAGCTTATATTCCCACCAGCAGAGAATGTGTTCCTATTTCACCATATCTTCTCCAACATTTGTAGTTTCTTGTTTAAATAGCAATTTCCTGGTTTAATAGCCATTCTAGTAGCTGGGATATGATATCTCATTGTGGTTTTGATTTGCATTTCCCTAATAGGTAATGATGATGAGCATCTTTCCATGAGCTTTTAGTCATATGTATTTCCTCTTTGGAAAAGTGTCCATTTATGTCTTTTGCACATTTTTAAATTGGGTTGTTTGCTTTTTTGTTTTTGAGTTGTAGAGTTTCTTTGTATATTCTGGATACAAAATCCTTAATAGATATGTGGTTACCAAATATTTTCTCCCATTGAGCCAGTTGCCTTTTCACCCTTTTTACAAAGTATTTTGAAGCACAAAACTATTCAATTTTGAGGAGGTCCCATTTATCTATTTTTTTTCTTTCTTTGCTTGTGCTTTGGGTTTAAGGTCTAGAACTCTACCACCTATCACTAAAACTTGAAGGTGTTTCTCTACATTTTCTTCTAGGAGTTTTATGTCACTTGTCTTTATACTTAAGTCTTCATTTAGAGTTTATTTTTTATAGGGTGTGAGTTAGGGTTCCTCTTTCTCTTTCCTTTGGTAATGGATATCCAGTTCTCCCAGCACCATTTGTTGAACAGACTATTCTGTACAGTTGATTGGATTTGGCAGCCTTGTCCAAACTTAATTGATCATAGACAGGAGGGTCTGTTTCTGAATTCTTGTTTCTATTCCATGGGTCAATATATCTCCATTTGTATCAGTACCATGCTTTTTTGACCTCTGCAGCTTTGTAACAAGTTTTAAAGTCAGGAAGTGTGAGTCAACCAAATGTGTTCTTATTTCTCATGGTATTTTTGCTATTTGGGGCCCCTTATCCTTGAAAAATTATTTGATATTGACTTTTTCATTTCTGCAAGTAGGTTGTTGGAATTTTGTTTGGGATTGCATTGAATCTGTAAATCAATTTGGGTAGAATTGACTTCTTAGCCATATTTCATCTTCCAATCCATGAGCATGGATTAACCTTCCATTTTGTTTTCTTTTTTACATCTTGGATTTCTTTTAGCAGTATTTTGTAGTTTTCTGTGTATAGGTCTTTTACATCCTTTGTTAAATTTATTCCCAGATATTTGATTCTTTTAGTTGCTGTTGTAAATGCATTTTTTTCTTGTTTTCCTCTTCAGATTGTTCATTACTATTGTATAGACACACTGCTGATTTTTATGTGTAGATCTTGTATCCCACCACATGCTGAACTCATTTATTAGCTCAAGTAGCTTTGTTGTATTTTTGCAGGATTTTCTAAATATAGGATCATGTAATCTGCAAATACTGAAAGTTTTAATTCTGCTTTTCCAAATTGGTTGCACTTTATTTTTCTGCCTAATTGCTCTAGTTAAAACTTCTAGCACAATGTTGTATAGATTGAGTACAGGGGTATACTTGTCTTGCTCCTATCTTAGACACAAAGATTTCAGTCTCTCACCATTGAGTATGATGTTAGCTGTGAGCTCTTTATTATGTTGAAGAAGTTTCCTTTCAAGGTGCTTTTATCATGAAAGAATGATGAATTTTGTCAAATATCTATTCTAAGTCAATCAGATGATCATTTATTTTTCCTTTTTATTTGTTAAAGTAGTATATTAATTGATTTTATTTTGCTGAACCACCCTTGCATACCTGGAATAAACCCATACGGTCATGATATATAATTCTTTTGATAGACATGAATTTCATGTACAAGTATTTTGTTGAGAATTTTTGTATCTATGTTCATTAGCAAGATTAATCTCTAGTTTATTTGTAGTATATTCATCAGGCTTTGTTGTTAGGTTGGTACTGTCTTTACTGAATGAGTTAGGTAGTGTTCCCGCCTCTTCAATTTTTTAATGTTTGTTGCTAACAGGGCAGCACAGGAATGAGACACGGACACAATGTTAAGAATTAAGGGAGCAGGAGGCCCACTGCATCTCATGCTAAGTGGATAATAATGTACCTTTGCTCCAACTATTTCAGAAGATAAGGGAGTATATGCTAAATGTCCTCAGGCATGGGAGAGCCCACCAGATACCTATGTTTACATCCTGTTGCATATCAGAAGGAACAATCTAGGTTTAGGACAATGGTAAATGTTGTCATCATAGTCACAAGACACATATCTTTACAGAACATGCCTGCATGGCATTCCATGCAGGCCTGCAGCTTAGCATTCCAAGCCACCACCCTAGATATGGCTCAGGCAACATGGAAGACTCAGTTTCCCACATGTCCCCCTTTTTGTTTCTTCAATGCAGACAGGATGGACCAAGCAGCTTCTTTTTGCTTTAGGTCTGAGAGGGTTTTTCTCGTGCATCTGAGGACTAAACAAAGACAAAGCAAAATTATTAAGATAACCCATATAAGGGGATTTAATTGTTCAAGACCTTTAGCAATGCCTTGCATAGTTTCAGTTTCAGTAAGAGAACCTAAGTTAGCACTTTGTATATCATTTACTGTTTCCTGCAGTTTTAGAATATCCAATGTAAGATTATTATAGTGTCCAAGTAATTGGTTTTTAACTTTACTCCAATTAAAAAGTGTGTGATTATAGTCATGAGGGGTCACAAAAAAACGTGGACATATTCCAGTCACATTTTAACTTAAATTGATACCGTAGATTTTCAACTTCTTCTCCTAGAAGGAGAACAGCATTTTCTAGGTCTACAAGGCGAGCATTAATTTCCTTGTCAATTTGTAATTGCTCATCCCAAGACTTGCTTGCATTCTTGTGCCATTTTTGGACAAATTCGGTGGTCCAAATAGATTGATGTAAAGCTGTTCCTGCAACAGCAGCAATTGTAGTGATGGCTATTATACCTATAATAAAAGCATAGATTAATAATCTATGCTGTGAAACAGGGAACCATATACCCTTTCATTGTCTAAGAACTACAACAGTGATGTTGCTAGAATTTATGGTGTTATTTAAACAAATATATAATGAGCAACTCCAATTGGCCAGACAAGTAATTTCTTTAGTAGTAGTGTTAATAGTTAAGTTTCCTACCCAGAACACATAGGGGTCTCTGACACAGGCTTGTATTCCATAAGTATCTATTTTTGTGAAATTTAAAGTATAATTAGTCTTGTCTGTATAACTTCCATTCCATCGGGAAAGATTATGTAAATAGGAAGACTCCAAAGTGTATCTTGAACATAAGAATGATTTAAAGTAGGTCTAGGTGGAGACCAGCCAGCACTGTGCCAAATAATAGGATATTTGGCCTGAGCATAGAGAGAATTATTAAATGTGGAATGCTTGTAGCTATGCACGCTCCATCTTAATTTTTTATGATCTGAGCAATTTGCATTGGTGCAATTCTGAACTGCATAACCCTTAGGGGACCAGTCAGTTACAATTCCATAGGAACCATTCTGCACTAACACTCCACTAGCTGCTCTACAATTACTCCAGTGTACCCTCTGCATTTCTGGCAACCAATACCATGGGATGTGGCAAATAGGCCATTGGGGGGCATGGTCAGTAATAGAAATATTTTCATTGTAAGCAAAACTATATCCAGATATTAAAAATAAAGAGGATTTTGAAATATTGTCATGTTTAGGTATGATTGATAACCATGCCTGCCAAGCTAACTTTAAGCATCAGTCAGCTTGTCCCATACATAAGGGCAAGTGTGAAAAAGCCAATGGTTGTGAATAATGTTTTCCTTCATCCTCAGGAAACTAAGGAAGTTGCTCGTCTATTGGAGGAGGCAACCAAGAACCGCTGCTAAAATACACAGGTGAGGGATGATCCCACTCTACTGGTTGCAACAACGGAGGATTAGGAATGTAAGCCCAATAAGTGTAATTTCCTGAATGAGCACACACTGGAGGTATACTCACAGCAACAGCGATAAGAGCCAACATTGCTGCAGTCAGGTTAGGACCTGTTACTGGCAGCATGGCTTGCTGGACTTGTTTTTCTGCATCCTGACACAGCTTTTTTATCTGACCCCAAATTGGATGTCGGGCTTCCCTAGTTCAGGGTGTTGGCCCAATCACTGTCATCTTCAGTGTCAGACCCTGGAACTGCATCACTGGTGGCTCGACGTCCCACAGGAATTTTCTCTTCTTTGCTGGGTTCATGGTATG
Organism: Choloepus didactylus; assembly: GCF_015220235.1. Classification (NCBI taxonomy): domain Eukaryota; kingdom Metazoa; phylum Chordata; class Mammalia; order Pilosa; family Megalonychidae; genus Choloepus; species Choloepus didactylus. The sequence continues at coordinate 4,154,616 of NC_051334.1, read as the reverse complement.
TCCTCAGTCATCAGGCCAGTATCCAAAGTGGTGCTTGTCCATCACCTGGGGAAACACAAGCATAACCTCTTCCCCATGTTAATAAAGTACCCATTGTCCATTCATTAGTTAGCATGTCCTTCCACCATATAGGAGGTGCTTTATGGAAATAATGTTTCAGTGTTGTCTTTTCAGCTGGAAAATGTCATTCTGCGGCAGTGCCACCCAGTTTTTCATTAAAATTTAGAAAATTTAAAGTAAATAATGCTTTTGATAATCATTTGTGGGGAGTTCCATCATCTCCCCCTTTTTTTGTTGTTAACATAGTTTTTAAAGTATGATGGGCATGCACAACAATAGCTTGTCCTCGGGGATTATAAGGAATACCAGTGGTATGACCAATACCCCAAGTTGTAGTAAAAGCAGCAAATTTTGCAGATGTATAGGCTGGGCCATTATCAGTTTTTAAAGCATGGGGCAAGCCCATACAGGCAAAACAGGCAAAAACTGAGTACAAACATGTCAAAATGTTTCACTGGTTTGTGCTGTGGCCCAAAGAAAGAGTATGTGTCAATGCTGACATGAACAGTGGCTAAGCAGCCAAAAGAAGGGATATGAGTAACACCCATTTGCCATAAATCATGGGGGGTTAGACCATGAGGGTTAACACCAGGATCTTGCAAAGGTGGAGCAGTAAGGAGTTGACAATTAGGACAAGAAGAAACAATATCTTTAGCTTGTGTTCTAGTAAGGGAAAATCAAGTCATGAGTCCTTGCACATTAAGATGAGTAAGCAAGTGAAAATGAGAAGCTTCTGAAATAACAGGCAGTAATAATTTATCCACAGTGGCATTGCCAGCTGCTAAAGGGCCTGGGAGGTTGGTATGGGAATGAATATGGGTAATATAAAAAGGAGCTGCACAAGTATGAATAGCTGATTGTATCTCAAGAAAAAGGTTAAATAAACAAGGAGGCAACTGTTGCTTAATGGATGCTGTTTCAATTTTACTAGCTACATGAACAACATAGGCAGAATCAGATAAAATATTAACAGCCTCAGGAAAATCTGTTAAGATGGCTATTACAGCAGCCAGTTCAGCTTGCTGGGCAGAGAAATGAAGATCTAAAACTTTGCACTTAGGGCCAATATAGGCAGCTCAACCTTTAGATGACCCATCAGTAAAAACAATGGGAGCATTGACTAAAGGCTCACAAGAAGTATACTTAGGCAGTATCCATTGTGCATGTTGAATGAACTGGAAAAGATCATTTTTTGGGTAATGATTATCCAGTTGGCCAACATAATCAGCTAGAGCAATTTGCCAAGCCAGATGTTGTTGCAAAATAACTGAGAGTTCTTTAGCAGTTACAGGGAGCACAATTAAACGAAGGTGAAAACCATTGAGTTGTTTTGCCTTTTTTCTGGCTTGAGCAACTAAAGTAGCTAAGAGATCTAGATAAGTGGAAATGGATTTTACGGAAGAATTGGGCAAGAAGATCCATTCTACAAGCTTATCGTTTTGCAAAAGCAAGCCTGTGGGGGATTTGGGAGTGGAAAAGATAAGTAGAGATAAAGGTTGTGTAGGATCAACATGGAATATCTGAGCTTGTTGAACTTTAACTTCCACTAATTGTAATTCCTTCTCTGCAGCTGAAGTTAAAGATCTAGGGCTGTTTGATTTAGAATCCCCACAAAGGAGAGAAAATAGGTTGGAGAGCTCATAGTTAGCTATACCTACTTTGGGGTGAAGCCAATTAATATCCCCTAGTAGTTTTTGTAAATCATTTAAGGTGGTAACAGCATCTCTGTGGAGTTGTACTTTTTGGGGTTGAATTGTAAGTCTCTTCATACTAGAACCCAAATACTGCACAGGCAAAATGCATTGCACTTTGTCAGTAGCAATGTGCAATCCTACATCCTGTAAAGCTTTTTGAACAGCATATAACAAAGCTTCTACTTCAGTCTCCTGAGGTGCAGAGCACAAAATATCATCCATATAATGGATTATATAAGCTTTAGGAAAATTTAAATAGGCTGTAAGGCACGGTCGACATAATATTGACATATTGTAGGACTATTTAGCATACCTTGTGGTAAAACCTTCCACTGATATTGTTTAGAAGGGGTTTTATTGTTAAGGGACAAAATAGTAAAAGCAAATTTTTCCTTATCTTGATCAGCTAAAGGGAATGAAAAGAAACAGTCTTCAATATCAATGACCACTAAATCCCAGTTTTCAGGAATCATGCTAGGATTGGGGAGCCCAGGTTGTAAAGGTCCCATGGGCTGAATGACAGCATTAATACCTCTTATGTCAGTTAGCATTCTCCATTTTCCTGATTTTTTCTTTATTGGGAACAGGAGAATTCCAAGGACTAAAAGACTCTTCGATATGCTGCAAGGACCATTGTTCTTGAACCAATTCATGTAAAGCCTCTAATTTTTCTTTTGTAAGCGACCACTGCTCTACACATACCGGTTTTGTTGTAGTCCATACTAAATGGGACAGGTTGGGGAGGTGAATGAACAGTGGCCGCCACTAAAAAGGTTTATATCCTAAACCAAATTGATCACATTTTGATGAGACTTGTATGGGTGAAGGGGTACCTTGCAAATGGACGCCAAGTCCATGGCTAGGGACATACCCCATATTTGCCATCATGTTGTGGCTTTGAATACTGTACACTCCACTAGGTGAAGGGATATGTACAGTAGCACCCCATTGTTCAAGTAGGTCTCTGCCTCAAAGATTAAGAGGCAGAGCAGCCACATAAGGTTGTAGAGTGGCCTTCTGTCCCTCAGGGCCAAGGCAAGGCAAAATATGAACACTTTGCATAAGTCCTGAGGGGAGCCTAGGCCCACAACAGTAATTCGTGCCTCTTGCAATGGCCAATGTCAGAACCGATGTTCTTGACTAATAATAAACATCTGTGCCAGTATCTATAAGCCCATGAATTGTAAGAGTACACATAGGGCACAGCTCCTGCAGAGCCTCTGTGAGAAAAATTCCTGTCTTGCCTGTGCTACTGAAACTTCCAATTTCCGGGTTTTTAGAGGAGGAACCAACAGGTACATGAGGTAATAATGAGTTGAGCAATTCTTTTGCCTTTATGGGCAATCCTTGGAATAGAAGACATGACCACCTGAATTTCCCCAGTATAGTCAGAGTCAATGACTCCAGTGTGTACAAGAACACCCTTAAGATTGAGAGAACTGCATCCAAGCAAAAAACCCAGCGTTCCTTTAGGTAAGGGGTCATAATAGCCAGTGGGGACCTTAACAGGATTATTGGGGAGAAGGCATACCTCAGCACTGGCAGCGAGGTCTACTGCTGCCCTCCCTGCTGTAGCTGGGGAAAGCTCCAAGACGGAGGACTTGGAGTTGGTGGAGGGACAACATGCAGATTTTGATGTTGAATTGGGAATTCTCCCTTTCTGTGAGGGGCTGGGAGCCCACCCTGATTGCCATTTCCCAAAAGGGAGGTGCTGTCGTTATGAAAAGCAGATCGGCACTGGTTAGCCCAGTGTCGACCTTTTTGGCATTTTGGACACATGCCAGGCTGCTTTTGTGGAGATTTATTTTTAAAGCAACCACATTCTTTTCTGGTATGACCCATTTTCCCACAGGAAAAGCATTTTCCTGGAAACCGAGAGCCAACTCTCAAATTAGCCATGGCTTGAGCCATCATTTCTGCTTTTATAGCCTTCAATTCCAATATCTTGGCATAAATGAATGTAGCCAGTAAGATCAGTTTTACCTTTAAATGGGGCAATAGCTCACTGGCAATCCTTATTAGCATTTTCATAAGCCAGTAGCTGCAAAACAGTATCAGCAGCCTCTGAACTAGTAATCTGCCGGTGTATTGCCTCTTGGAGCCGGGCAATGAAATCTGGATATGATTCTTTCAGCCCTTGTAAAACCGTTTGAAAGGATTGTGCAGCTTTACCCTTAGCTTCAATTTTGTTCCAAGCTTGCAAACAACAATGGCGAATCTGCTCGATTGCCTGATCATTATAAACAGACTGATTTTCAACAGTGGAATAAGCTCCTTGGCCCAGTAATTGATCTAGATTTTTATTTACTTTCTGTCGCCAATTTTGTGCAGCCTGTCATTCCACATGCTCAGTCCACCAAGTCCTAAATTGTAGAAATTCTCCTGAGCTAAGGACTATATGGGCTAATGTGGTCCAATCTATGGGAATTAGACGAGAACCTTCAGCTAAACTCTGCAATATGCCAACTGAAAAAGGGGAATGAACCCCATACGTTTGTACAGCTTTTTTCAATTCTTTAAGAACTGCAAATGGGACATGCTCATGGAAGTAAGTATAAACTCCATCAGGATAATTAGCGTCTTGTCCAGGAGGCACTTCCTCACGAACCGTAACAGGGAAGGCAACAGGACAACATATGGCCTCTAAATCTCCTTGCCACCTGGCTTCTGCCAGACCCTGCTGTATGCCAGAGAGGCGGGCAGGTTTAACTGCCAGGGTACAGCTATGTGCAGGAAGAGGCAGCAAAGGAGGTGGAAGCCATTCCTCCTGGCAAGGCACAGAAGGAGGTTTTGGGCATTGAGAAGAATAAAAAATTTAGCAGGTTTTATAGGATCTTTATCATCCTTCTCATCTTCAGAAATAGGATCAGGACTAGGACTATCACTAGATTCCCCATCCTCCTCCTCATCATCAGTTTTTAGAGGCTCAAGAACAGACTTGATTAAAGACCATGTAGACCAAATAGTAACAGGTAAATTAGCTCCTTGCGTATGTTTTTGTTTCAATTCCTTACCTACCCGCTCCCAGTCGTGCAATTCAAGGGAGCCAAGGGTAGGGAACCAAGAGCAGTATTTTTCAATAACCTGCAGCAATTCTAAGATTTGTGACTCCCCCACCTTGACACCACTGGCCCATAGCAGCTGCCATAAGAGGGAAATATAGGGCACATTCTTACCGTGTCCTTCGACATTACCCATTACCCTGCTTATAATGCTTGGGGTCGTTCTACAAGGAATGCAAACAAGATGGCCATTACCTCCACCCGAGTTCCAGCGCTGCTGTACCTCAGTCGTTCAAGCGATTCTTCTGTCAGGAACCAAGTCTGGTTCTTCGTGCCCCATGCTGGGCACCACTTGTTGCTGACAGGGCAGCGCAGGAATGAGACAGACACAGTGTTAAGAATTAAGGGAGCAGGGGGCCCACTGCATCTCATAATAAGTGGATGATAATGCACCTTTGCTCCAACTATTTATTTCAGAAGATAAGGGAGCATATGCTAAATGTCCTTAGGCATGGGAGAGCCCACCAGATACCTATGTTTACATCCTGTTGCATATCAGAAGGAACAATATAGGTTTAGGACAATAGTAAGTGTTGTCATCATAGTCACAAGACACATATCTTTACAGGGTATGCCTGCACAGTGTTCCATGCAGGCCTGTGGCTTAGCATTCCAAGACACCACCCTAGATACGGCTCAGGCAACATGGAAGACTCGGTTTCCCACAAATGGTGTTAATTATTCTTGGAATATTTGGTAAAATTCATTTATGAAGCTATCCAGTCCTGTGCTTTTCTTTCTTGTTAAGTTTTTGATGACTGATTCACTTCCTTATTTGTGATTGGCTTGTTGAAGTTTCTATTTTTTCTTAAGTCAGTGTAAGTTTTTCATGTGTTTCAAGGAAGTTGTCCATCTAATCTAAAGGTTCATCATATATAGCTGTTCATAGTATCATTTTATGAACATTTTTATTTCTTTGTGGTCCATGGTAATGACCCTTTCTCATTTCTGATCTTATTTATTTGCATCTTCCCTCCTTTGTCTTTGTCTGTCTAGATGTTTTATTGACTTTACTGATTTTCTCAAGAACCAACATTGGGTTTTATTGATTCTATTGCTTTCTTATAGTCCATTTCATTTTTCTGCTCTAATCTTTGTTATTTATTTCCTTCAATTTGCCTTGGCATTAGTTTGTTTTTCTTGCTCTGGTTAAGCCATTGGTTTCCATTCTTTCTTTCTTTTTAATGTAGCATTTAGGCCTATAAATTTCCTTCTCAGAATGTCTTTGCTGCACCTCATAAGTTTTGATAAGTTGTGTTCTCATTTTCATTCATCTCAAGCTATTTACTGATTTCTCTTGCAGTTTCTTCTTTGACACTGATTGTTTAAGAATGTATGGTTTAACCTCCCTATATTTGTGAATTTTCTGATTCTTTGTTATTATTTCAGCATCATTCCATTATGATCAGAGAAAGTGCTTTGTATATATTTTGTATAAATCTTTTAAAGTTTATTAGCACCTGTTTTGTTATCTGTTTCCTTATTGAGCCTCCGTTTAGATTTTCTATCTATTGAAGAGAGTGGTGTGTTTAAGTCTCCCACTATTATTGTAGGGACATCTATTACTCCATTCATTGTTTTCAGAATTGCCTCATGGACCTTGGATCTCCTTAATTAGCTGCATAATATTTATGATTATTTCTTCTGTTAAATTGCCCCTTTTCTAATATATAGTGTTCTTTATCTCTGTTTATTTTGGGAAAGCTACTAAAATACAATATATCACAAATGGGTTGGCTTTTACAATGGGGGATTTATTAGTTTACAAATTTATAGTTCTAATGCCATGAAAATGTCCTAATTAAGGCATTAACAGGAAATACCATCTTGGAAGAATGACTGCTGGTGTCTGGGACAACTCTGTCACATGGGAAAGCATATCACTTGTGTCTGCTGGTCCTTTCTCCCAGGTTTTGTTGCTTTCAGCTTCTGACTCAGTGGCTTTCTCTCTGAGGTTCTTGGAATGTGGCCTTATCTCTAACTTCTCAAGGCTTCTCTGAGCTCTCATGTCCTACCTTCTCTTCTAGTTTGCTAATGCTGCCAGAATGCAAAATACCAGAGATGGATTGGCTTTTATAAAGGGGGTTTATTTAGTTACACAATTACAGTCTTAAGGCCATAAAGTGTCCCAGGTAAGTCATCAACAATTGGGTACCTTCACTGGAGGATGGCCAATGGTTTCCAGAAAACCTCTCTTAGCTGGGAAGGCATGTGGCTGGCATCTGCTCCAAGTTCTGGTTTCAAAATGGCTTTCTTCCAGGACATTACTCTCTGGGCCACAGCTCCTCTTCAGAATGTCACTCTCAGTTGCTCTTGGGGTGTTTGTCCTCTCTTAGCTTCTCTGAAGCAACAGTCTGGTTTCAACAGCCATCTTCAAAGTGTCTCTCATCTGCAGCTCCTCTCTTGGCTCCTGTGTGTTCTTCAAAGTGTCCCTCTTGGCTGTAGCAAGCTCATTCCTTCTTCTGAGTTTATATAGTGCTCTAGTAAACTAATCAAGGCCCTCACTGAATGGGTGCGGACATATCTCCATGGAAACATCCTAATCCAAATGTTCCAACTTAATCAACACTAATATGTCTGCCACCACAAGATTGCACCAAAGAATTGGCTTTTTTTCTGGAGGACATAATATATACAAATTGGACATCTTCTGTATGTGTTTTATTCTCTTATAAAGGGCTCCATTATGAGGATTAAGACCAACCCTGAATGAAGTGGGTCACATCACAACTGAAATATACTAATCAAAAAGTTCCACCCACAATAGGTCTGCAACCACAGGAATGAAGTAAGAGAACATGGCCTTTTCTGTGGTACATAACAGCTTCAAACTACCACACTCCATCCTCTGGATCACAAAAATGGTGTTTTTCCATATAAAAAATACATTCATTCCATCATAATGTTACAAAATTCTTCAATCATTTTAGTAACAGTATTAAGTACTAATAATTACAAATTTCATTAAAATCAGTTACAGGCATTCTTTGTCCTGGGGCAAAATTACCCTCTGGGAGTGGACCTGTGAAACTTAGAACAAATTATCTGCTTTCATTATATTAAGGTAGGTAGTCATAGGGTGAGTGTTCCCATCTCCATAGGGAGAATTTGGAAGTAAAACATGGGTCACTAGACCCAAACATTTCCAAGAACCTGCTTCATTAGATTTTTAGATCTGAAAGTAATCTAAAGAAAGACAATTTTCTCCTCAGGCTTGATAGTGTGACAGCCCCACACTTTCCAAGTACTTATACAGTGGATCTGCTCTCTCCAAACACTTGGACAAGGGGTCCAACATCTCCAAACACTGGGGACATAGCCGTACTCTGGGCACCACCATTGTCAAGCAGCATTGGGGTGGCAGCCATAATTCTAGGTCCCTCCATCCTCAAGGATTGGAGTTGTAGCCAGACTCTACTCAGTTCCTGGGGAATGTGTTCCACCCTCTCTGAAGCCTGCAGCCACAGCACTCATGCTGAGCAATGGGGCAGTCAAGCTCACCTCAATCCCTCAAGCATTTGAGAGCCCATGGGTGTTAACATTATTCCTGAACATCAGGGCAGAAGGCCAACTCTCTGCAAATTCTGCAGCAAACTCACCTGTTCCAGTTTGCTAAATCTGTTGTTATGCAAATACCAGAACTGGATTGGCTTTCTAAAAGGGGATTTATCAGGTTACAAATTGACAGTTCTAAGGCCACAGAAGTGTCCAAACTAACGCATCAACAACAGGATACCTTCACAAAAGATAGGCCTGTAGCATCTGGAAAAGCTGTCACCTGGGAAGGCATGTGGTTGATGTCTGCTGGTCCTTTGGTCCCAGGTTCTAGTTTAAAAATTACTTTCTCCAAAATGTCCTTTCTCTGTCTGTCTTAGCTTCTCTCGGCTCTCTGCTGGGTCTCCTGGGCATTTCTTTTTAAGCCTCTGGGGTTCCTCTCTTAGCTTCTATGGGGCAAACCCTGGGTTTCATTTCTTAGCTTAGCATCTTCAAATATCCTTTTTTCATATTAATTTTTTGCTCTTTATTTCAGCTTTATCAAAAAATTAAAAAACAAATAATAAAAAACATTTAAACAAAACCAAAACACAGGAATAATAAAGACAAGTAACCTAATACAACTACAGTGCTTCCAACAGGTTCCTACCATACCTCCCCAAATTAACAAACCATAGTCATTCCTGAGCATTCTCATAATGTTAAGATTACCCTCCATAACTTATCTGTTCTTATTAGATTATCAGTATCCCTTCACTATTTGCTATCACTAGGTCCCCTACATTTTAGGATATAAAACACTTATTTTACATTTTTCACAGAGTTCATATTAGTGGTAACATACAGACTCTCTCTTTTTGTGTCTGGCTTATTTCAAGGTTCATCCATGTTGTCATTTTCCAAATGTCCTTTTATCTGCTTCTCAGATCACTTCCAAGTTTCTGGGTCTGTGTCAGCTTTTAGCTTCTCCCAGGGCAAACTCTGGATTACATATTTTAGTTTCTCTGCAAAATGTCTCTCTCAGCTCCTCTGCACTCATTTCCATGAACTTTCCTTAAAGGACTCCAGTGATTGAATTAAGACTCACTTGGAATGGGTGGGGTCACATGTCCATGGAAGTAATTTAATCAGATATCTCAGCCAAAGTTCAGTGAGTCACATCTCCATGGAAACAATCAAAAGTTTCCATTCAACAAGATTGGATTAAAAGATCATAGTTCTGGTATCCAAGAGTTTCAAGCTGTCACATCTCCCTTTCCACATGCATGGTTGGGTCCATTCTCCTAGCCTAATATATATCTTGGCTCCAAAATTTAACTTCAATGTTGCTACCTTTGAAGTCCATTTTCCTTCATTCTGTCCCTTTTAGTCCAGACTGGCATTGGTTCCACTCATACAGACCTTGCAACAAACTTGCCAGTTTCCCATGTAACTTCCAAGGATCTCAACAGTCAGACAAGACTTTCCACAAATCCTCTCTGGAAAACTCCATCTGCAATCCTGACTCACACCAAAATAGCTGACTTGTTTCATATTCAGTTATATCCTCATATGGGGCCTTTTTGGGTGTCACTTTCTGGAAATTCAGAATTTTCCAAACCATCAATTTCTGGTTCTTTGGACCCAAGAGTTCAGTTCTCAGCTTATCCCTTTCCTCTCACATTTTATTATAAGCTGAAAGGAGAAGCCAGGCTGCATTTTTGACATTTAGCTTTGGAAATTTCCTCAGCTACATATCCAAGCTTATCACTTTCATATTCTGCCTTCCATCTGACATCAGTACTCAATTGTATCAAATTTTCTGTCACTTTTAAACAAGGATCACCTTTTTCCAGTTTGAAGTGACACATTCATCATTACTGTCTAAAGCCTCCACAGAAGTAATTTTAGCATCCATATTTCTATCAATAGTCTCTTCAAAGCAATCTAGACCTTTCCTGTCAATCTCCTCACAATTCTTCCAGAATATTCCCTTTATCCATTTATAGAGCTGTTCCATTATTTTTGATATTTGCATCTCAGCACCCCACTCTTCTGGTACCAAAATCTTTTGGTTTGGTAAACCTGTTTGAATGCAATATACAAGAAATGGGTTAGTTTTCACAAAGGAGATTTATTACCTTATGGATTTATAATTCTAAGGCCATGAAACTGTCCAAATTAAGGACCGGTGTCTGCAGGCCCTGTTCTCCCAGGTTTTGTTGCTTTCAAATTCTGGCTTTAGTGACTTCCTCTCTCACCTTCTGTGGTGTGTCATTATCTCTCAGCTTCACTGGGCTTCTTAGAGATTTCTGGGCTTTCATCTCTTAGCTTCTGTATGTGTTTATCCTTTTATAAAGGGCTCCCATATGAGGATTAAGACCTACCTTGAATGAGGCTTGCCATATCTCAATTGAAATAACATAATCAAAAGGTCCCACCCACAATAATCTGCACAGGAATGGATTAAGAGAACATTGCCTTTTCTGTGGTACATAATATCTTCAAACTACCAAAACCTTTATGACATTTTTGCATTTAAAGCCTATTTTATCGGATATTAATATAACACCTAGCTAGTTTTTGCCCCTGCTTGTGTGGAATATCTTTTTCCATCCTTTCACTTTCACCCCTACTGGATCCAAAATGAGTTTCTTTGAAACAATATTTAAATGGATCCTCTTTTTTTTTTTTAATCCATCCTGCCAATCTTTGTCTTTTGATTGTGGAGTTTAATCCATTAATATTTAATGTTATTACTGTAAAGGCAGTACTAAATTTCAACCATTTGATCCTTTGGCTTTTATTTGTCAGATTTATATTTTTCTCTCTCTTTATCCTTTCAGCTGTCCTTACTAATACTCATAATTTCTGTATGCTCTTCCAGGCCTCTCTCTCCTGTCTTGTTTTTACCCAGTAGCACTCTCTTTAGTATTTCTCATGTGGCAAGTCTATTGTTAATGAATTCTCTAAGCTTCTGTTTATCTATGAATACCTTAAACTGTCCCTCATTTTTGAAGGGCAGTTTTCTGGATAGAGAATTCTTGGCTTGCAAATTTTCTCTTTCAGTATCTTAAATATATTGTACAATTGCCTGCTTGCCTCCATGGTGTCTGATGAGAAATCAGCACTTAGTCTTATTTGGCTTCCCTTGTATGTGGTGTATAGCTTTTCTCTTGCTGCTTTCAGAATTTTCTACTTCTCCTTGGCATTTGACAGTGGGTCTATTTCATATTTATTCTGTTGAGCTTCCTGGATTTGCATATTTATGCCTTTTATAAGTGTTGGGAAAATTTCAGCCATTAATTCTTCAAATATTCTTCCTGACCTTTTCCTTTCCTTATCCTTCTGGAACATACATGAGGTGTATGTTGTGCATATTTTGTTGTTAATCATTTCCCTGAATCTCTCATCAAAATGATCAGTTTTTTTCATTATTTATTCTCTTGTCTGTGTGAATTCACTTGTTCTGTCTTCTAGCTCACTAACACTTTCTTCTCTTCCTTCAAATCTGCTGTTTTGGGTCTCTAATATATTTTTAATTCCATCTACAGGGTCCTTTATTTCCATAAGGTCTGTTATTTTTCTATGTATTCTTTCTAATTATTCTTTGTACTCTCTTAATATAATTTATCTTTATGTGTATTTTCCTTCATTTCTTTGAATTGATTGAGATTTGTTTGAACATTCCAAATTACTAACCTGTACAAACCAACCAGATTTCACTCCCTAAGCAACATTCCATGTAATTATGGTGTTTGAATCGAGTGACCATGCAAGTTAAAATATATAGTGTGCTGCAAAAAATATAGATTTTGCCCCTAATAAACATGTTTTTCTTTGGCCTTATGCAGAAGTTGAAATTTTAAATTATGATCAATATCATCCTTTACCATTTAGTCTGATATACCCTAGTCCTAACAAAGTCCATTTCATTCATATCTCTAATTGAAGTCTGTTCTCTTTAAGACTCTTTAACATGATGTATGGGGTCATGATGACATTCATAGCTGCCAGACTCTGGCCCTGAGTCTCAGCTGTCACACAGATACCCAAAGTTCCAGGGACTGACTAAGTTATACAGAAAAACTCAACATCTCAGAATTTAGAAATAGCCATTACAACTCAGGAATAAATGTAGCTGCTCTAAGAGCTTACAATCTAGGAACCTTTATAACAAGGCTTCCCCTGAGAATCTGTGCTCTCAGATTTAATTCTCAGAGTTTGCACATTATAGTTAGTCCATATTAGTGAGGAATTATAATGTTTGTCTTTTCATTTCTGGTTTATTTCACTCAAAATACTATCCTCAATATCCATTCACCTAGTGGCATACCTCACATTTTCATTTATGTAGCTGCTCAATATTCCATTGTATCTATACACCACAGTTTTCAATTCCACTGATGTACCTTAGACCACCTCCTCTTACTGTGAATCATGAATACTGTCACCATACACCCCAATGTGCAAATGTCCATTCATGTCCCTCTTTTCAGTTCTTCCTAGTATATACCCAATAACTGAGTTTCAGGGCCATATGACAACCCCATGCTGAGATTCCTTTGGAACCACCACTCTGCCCTCAAGATGGACTACAGTCTTCTACTTCCCCACCAATAGTGATTAGATAATCCCTCTCTTCACATTTTCTCCAGCTCTTGTATACATATGTTTATTTTTAGATGGTTTTATTCACACACTATACATTCTATCCTAAGTAAACAATCAATGGTTCCCTATATAATCACATAGTTATGCATTCACTACCACCATCTATATGAGGACATTTCTGTTTCTTCCACAAAGAAAGAGACAGAGGAAAAAAAAGAAAAGAAAAAAGAAAAGAAAAAAATGACAAAAAGCAACAAAAGAAAGTAGAAAATTAAAACAAAATACAACAAAAAGTCAGACAACAGCACAAATACCAGAATCCCATACTCCTTCCTGGTATCCCCCTCTTATAGACATTCAGCTTTGGTATATTGCCTTTGTTACAGTTAATGGAATCATACTAAACATGTTACTGTTTACTATAGACTCCAGTTTGCATTGATTGTATTTTTCACAATACCATCCCATTTTCAACACCTTGCAAAATTGACAATCATTTATTGTCCCTCACATAAAAACATTCTTATATATTATCACAATCAATGACCACTCTAGGTTTCACTGTTATACTGTTCCAGTATTTATCTTCTATCTTTCCTTCTGGTGTTCTGCAAACCCCAACCTTCCTCTTTCAACCGTACTCACAGTCATCTTTGTTCAATGTACTTACAGTATTGTGCTACCATCACCCAGTATTCTATTACCCATTTCTGGATCTATGCAATCAATCCAGTTGCACATTCTGCACCCCTTCAGAATCAAATGCCAGACCTTTACCGTCTTTCTATTTCCTAGTATCTTCATTTCTACACTCTTCTTCAAACCTTCTTCTTCTGTCTTTTCCTGTCTGTCTGTAGCACTCCCTTTAGTATTTCTTGTAGAGGAGGTCCCCTGTTCATGAATTCTCTCAGTGTCTGTTTACTTGTAAATATTTTAAACTCTTCCTTATTTTCAAAGGACGGTTTTGCTGGATATAGAATTCTTGGCTGGCAGTTTTTCTCTTTCAGTATCTTGAATATAAAATACCACTACCTTCTCACCTCCATGGTTTCTACTGAGCAATCTGCACTTGGTCTTATTGAGCATCCCCTGTATGTGATGGATTGCTTTTCTCTTGCCACTTTGAGAATTCTCTTTGTCTTTCATATTTGACAATCTGATAAGTATGTGTCTTGGTATATGTGTATTTGGATCAATTCTATTTGGAGTATTTTGTACTTCTTGGACATGTAATTTTGTCTTTCATAAGGGTTGAGAAATTTTCATTGAATATTTCCTCTATTATTCTGCCCCCTTTCCCTTCTCTTCTCCTTTTGGGACATGTATAACATGTATATTCATGTGCTTCCTGTTGTCATTCATTTCCCTAAACTCTGCTCTTATTTTTCCATTCTTTACCCCATCTGTTCTTTTTTGTGTAGGATTTCAGATGTCCTGTCTTTTAATTCACCAATTATTTCTTCTGCCTCTCCAAGTCTGCTGTTGTATACCTCTGTTGTGTTTTTCATCTCTTCTATTGTGCCTTTCATTCCCATAATTCCTGCCATTTGTTTTCTCAAGCTTAGAACTTTTTCCTTGTCATCAATTCAGTGTCTACTTTATATCCTTCATCTCTTTGTCCCATTTATTTCAACTCATTTTAATTTAGAAGATTTTTTTGAACATCTCTAATTTGTTGTTTCAACTCCTGGATATCAGTTGAGGTGTTCATTTATTCCTTTGACTGGGCCATATCTTCATTTTTCCTGGTGTGTCTCATGATTTTTTGCTATTATTTCTTCTCTTTCTTCAATTTGGCATCTGCAGTGTCCTTCTGCATTCTATATCCTCCTCCAGAGTTTCAAACAATTCAGAATAGTCTGGTTTTCATTAAATCTCTGGAGAGGAGTTTTTAGTAACTATTAACATTGCCATGCTGATGATGTCACCTCCAAACATAGGTAAACTTTGAAGGCATAATGTTGAGTGAAATGAGCCATATAAAAAAGGACAAATGTATTATCTAACCAATATTAAATAATAAGCAAATTTATAAGGTCAGAAACTAGAATATACATTATCAGGGCTGGGATAGAGGTAGGGAAATGTGTGACATACTTAAATTTTATAAAGTTTTTATTTGGGTTTTTGGAAATGTTTTGGTATTGGGTGGTGGTGATACCACAACATTGTGAATGTAATTTATACCACTGAATTATATATTTGAATGTAATTAAAAGGGGAAATTTTAGGTTGCATATATGTTACTAGACAAAAAAATTTTTGAAAAGCAACAGGACGGGGCTGAACCTCACGCTTCACCCACTGAGCTGCATGCAGCTTGAGGATCCAGTTGAGGGGAAAGAGTAGATCCCAGCTCTCTCCCTTGAAGAAAAGGAGGGAAGGGTCCTTGGCAAATGGCTTTCTTGCTGGCCACTTGCAGGATTTGGATTCAGGATTTTTTCCTATTGTCCAAGATTTTGATAAGAAACTTACAGATGCTGGGGCTTACCTACAAATCTTGATAGAATAATTAAAGCTCTTTGAAGACAAACTACAAAACAACAAAGATGATGAACAGAGAAAGAAATTTGAAATTCTCAAAAAGAAACAAATAGCATGGTAGAATCAATTAAATCCTGCATTGTGTTGCTGCAGATTGCTAAGACCAGAGCAATGCAAAGAAACATACAGATGGAATAATAAGTACTATTAATTCTGTAAATGCAATATATCAACCTATTCCCTTGGAACCTGTGATCAGCACAATGCCTTCTCAGACTGTCTTACCTCCAGAAACTGTTCAGTTGTGTGAGTCAGAGCAGTGCCCATCTTCCCTACCAGTTGGACTTGTCTTAGCTACTCTGGGACATCATCAGACTCCAATACCAAATAGTACAGGCAGTGGGCACTCACCACCTAATAGCAGTCTAACATCTCCAAGCCATGTCAACTTGTCTCCAATTACAGTTCCAGGGCTCTCTTATTCTAGAAGTGAGGATGAATTCTATGATGCTGATGAATTCCACCAAAGTGGCTCATCCCCAAAGTGCTTAAAGATGCCTTTGGATCTGCCTCCACTTTAACACACAGCAGCTCAGGAAATAGTCTAAACTGCCAAGATACCACAGAATCACTGAATTCTTCCATGTCCAGTGGAACAAGTGATGCTGACCTTTTCAATTCACATGATGACAGAGATGACAAAGAGGATGCAGGGTCAGTGGAAGAGCACTAGAGCATTACCATGCACCTCTTGTCACAAGTTAGGCTTGGAATAAATCTTACTAAGGTAGTTCTTCCAAAAGTTATTCATTAAAGATCTGTTTTAGAGATGTATGTAGATTGTGTGTGTGTGTGTGTGTGTGTGTGTGTGTGTGTGTGCATCCAGACCTGTTTGTGAGCATTAGTGACCAGAAGGATCCCAGGGATCAAATGGTTCAGGTTGTGAAATGGAACCTCTCAGCCTTTCATACAGGAAGAAAAGGAGCAGTTGCCCAAAAGCCAAACAACCCTATTATGGGCAAGATCTTTCAGTATTATTGGCCATTACCAAATGATACCAAAGAGAACACAGAGCTAGTTTTGGAAGGACTGATTCCTTGGGTTTCCAAAAACAGTGTAACATTCATGGCTGAGCATATTTCCCATCATCCCCCCATTTCAGCCTTTTATGCTGAGTGTTTTAACAAGAAAGTACAATTCAATGCTCACATATGGACCAAATCATAATTCCTTGGGGTATTGCTTGGCATATGCAACATAGGTCAGAGGTATGTCTTGTGCCTAGACTATGACAAATATTACCTTCTCACATTTCCCCATGGTTATGGAAGATCTATCCTCACAGTGACCTGGGTGGAGCTAGAAAAAGAATGCAATACTAATTGTTCCAAAATGGGCTGTAGTGCAAATATCATCTTCTACACTAAAACTTTCTATGGGGGCAAGGAGCACAGAATTACTGCTGAGATTTTTCTCCAAATAACAAGAAGTTTTTTGCTCAGTTGAAGGGGAATGGAATGGTGTAATGTAAGCAAAATATGTAATAGGGGAAAATACAGTCTTTATAGATATCAAGGAATTGCTTGAAACCAAGAAAAAAGTGAGGAAGTTGGAAGATCAGAATGAGTATGAATTCTGCTGCCTTTGGAAGGATGTCACTTTCAACTTAATAATAAGAGATATTGATGTGTCAACTGAAGCAAAGTACAGACTTGAAGACAAAGAGCAGAAGCCTGAGAAAGGAAAAAGAAGGAAATTCAATAGGACACAAGGTTATTTCATGAAGACGGAAAATGTTGGGTCTATGATGAACCTCATCCCCTCACTGTGGGAGGCACGAGAAGCTGGCATCCACTGTCTCGGCAGTGACGAGCCCCAGACTGGAGTGAGGCACCGGGAGCTTGCTTGCCTCCTGACAGCCTAGCGCCCTCCCCGCTCCAACGGTTAACTTCTTAAGCTTACATTTTTAGTTCCATGAGCATATGTTGGGCCATTTCACCACAAACAGCAAATGCTATAAATTGTTTTTAATTTCCTGTGCTGTTAGTGATTGGGTGATCCTATTTTTTTCCTGTGTTATATGACAAACTGCAGTGCTCTCTGTCTTCTCCTTTTCGGTATCCGCAATGGGTGATGTCACACTTTTGTATGAGGTGGAGTCTTCTAGAGGGGTGGGAGCAGCACAGGTGGATGGGTGAGGACTTGATTGGCAGCTTCACGGCCACCACCTGGTGGTTTTCAGCCCCAGGTACAGCACCTCCCATCTGTGCGTGAGTCAGGCATTCCGAGACAGGTGCGGTGGGCCTGATCTCAGGGTCCAGGGGGCTGAGGGGCTCAGAAGAGCTGGTGCCAGGTCAGGCCACCATCCAATTTAGGGTAAGATGGAGGATGAAGGCAAGAGGACAGAAGCCCCCACCAGGGATGTGCTGAGACGATTCTGGTGGCCGATAGGGACTCGTTAAGCCAGGAAGGCTAGATATGTTTTTATAACCAGGGCAGTTGAGGGGATGGTACCCAGAAAAGAAAGTTGTCAGATTGAGTGATACGGATTTCTCTGGAGAACCTAAGAGGGCTGAGTGGTTTGAATTTGGAATTGGTGAGGAATCTGGGTTTCCCTGGAACCCAGGGCTGGGCGTAGGACCCAAAGAAAAGGCCTTGAAGGAAATGTCCATGCACACGATCCTTTGGCAGTGAGAGGAGGTGTCCCCCAGCTTGGAGACCTGATGTAGCCAGGCTTATCCAAGGCCTTCCAGAATGCCACATGCCGCCAAATGTAAACAGACCCCTGGTTGGTGATGCTAGGCATGGATTTATGTGCAGCCTTGGGCTGGGTTTTGTCTTAAAATCTGTGAAAGCCAGTGTCTGCTGTTTACAAATTGGATCTTTCAGGATGAAGGGGGGAATGTTTTTATTAAAAATTTACAAAAGCAATATTGTACAATCTCTTTCATATGAAACAATTAGAATAAGCAAACTCAGAGAGTCAGAATCTAGAACCTAGGCTACCAGGGGACAGGGTGGGGGTAGGGAATGGGAAGTCAAGGCTTAAAATGTACAGGACTCCTATTTGGAACGATGGAAGAGTTTTGGTAGTGCATCGTGGAGATGGTAGCACAACATTGTGTATGTAATTAGCAGCACTGAAATATAAATCTGAATGTGGTTAAAAGGGGAAATGTTAGGTTGTTTAGACAGTAATAGAATAAAAATTGTTTAAAAAAATTTACAAAACCATGTAATGAACTGTATCAGCAAAGAAATTTGGACTCCTCCCAGGGTCCCCAGTTTCAAGTTAGCCCAGCTGATGCAGGTCTTCAAGGCACGTCTTCATGCCGTGGTATAAAATCTTAATTACGATGATTAATTAATTAATTAATAGTTAATATGCCAAGGGAGTGAAACAACTGAAAAATTATTGTGTGCCACTGGCTAGGGGTCCTTGTGTATCCACAGTTATCAACACCGCTTAAAGCATTTGTTCAAGTTAGAAGTGACATTGGGCAAGGATTTGGAAAGTTCTCCATCCCCACTTCCTATTTTGTGCTTTTTTCTCAAGATCTGAAATTACCCACATTCTCAGGGGTGGGGTTTGAAGTTGATTTAAACTCTCTGAATAAAATTATGAAAGACACATACACACACTAAACGAGAGAAAACGTAAAAGACTTCTGGATGTATGCCATTATAAATTAGTAAGCGGAGAAACGTTTTGGCATCCTGAGCAGCTAAAACCAGACCTGGAAAAGCCAAAGCAATTTTATAAATTCCACATGGCCTTAGGAGATAAACCGTGCAGATGAATCAGCAGCAGGGATGCATGAGCTTTCAAACTGCCCACCATTCCGCCCGTCGTGTCCACGTGTACCGCTGAGCCACGAGGCTCGGACCTCCCGTATTTGTGGGAAAGGGGTGGGGGACAGTTTGCTGCATGAAGCCAGAAGGAGCTTCTCTTTACAAACATCGGCCATAGGAAGACAATGAGCATCCAGTGATCCGAGCTGGGTACCCAGCAACTGGTTCCCTGTGACTGGTTCCCTGTGCCGGCTCTGCTGGTGACTGGTTTTACTCCTGCCTAAATGAGTAGCCGGGGCAGGTTTGCTTTCTACTTGGCAGGAGTGTGTGACATCGGGGCCACTTCTCAGCTGGCATTTACAGTGCTCGAGATAATGATGTTTCCCAGCCACTTGCTGGACTAAGTGCTGCACGTACTTTAATTTCATTAATCTCCATGTAGTTCTGGAGTTGGGCTCCTGTCACCCCTCTTTTACATGCTGTCCTGCAGTAGTTACCTGAGTCTAAACCCATGTCTGTCGATCCCCGGGTGTACACTTCCTCTCCGCAGAGCTGCGTGGGCTCTGAAGGGGCAGGGTTTGTAAACTGCCCTGGGAGAGGGGCCGTTACAAAGAAAGTATTTCACATAAAATTGTGTTGCTTGTGAGCTTTAAAAATCCTAGTCGGAAGTTACTTCAAGTGAACTGTTTAACCTTCATTTCACAAACCCGAGGGTACTGCATTCTAGTTGGGCGGGCGGCAGACCGGTTTCCTCGAGTGTATCTGGCAGAGGGTCCTGGTGATAAACTAGGCCCCATGAGCGACCCCAGGAGAAAAATGGGTGCCTTTTCTCTTACCCGTGAGCTCTTTGTAATTCAACATGTCTGGGCAGAGAATGCATTGCCATCTGCCGTCGGTGTGTGTAACTGGCAGCAAGGCTGCCATGACCATTAGGAGGTGGTTGTCCCAGGACAAAGTATACCCTTTGTACTCCCTTTGAGCTGACCTCTGCAATTTTTCACAACTATGATGACCAAGGAGGAGGACAGTCTGCCTCTTTGTCGCTCAAATCAGACCACATGGTGGCCCCTTCCATTCAGGATGACAGCCAACTGTTAAAGGTTTCGTACATTCATTTTTAATTTTTGCTGTAAAGAAAATCAGTTTTTGCATTTTGGTCACATTGAAATCAGTAGGTTCAAGTAGAAGGCTGTCTTTTATGTTCATTGACATCCTTTTATTTGCCTTAATTCTTAATTGCTAATTATATGTAAAAAAACATACAGTTTGGATCATGGAATTTAGTTCTGGACATAGGTATAACAATTTCTGTATCTGTTAGTATTTAAATTGGAGACTTTCAAGGTATGAAGCACAAAGCACTGCATAGTTCCTATGAATCCTTACAAAACGATCCTTCAGCTGTGGGATCTGATGTCAGGAGCACCAAGGGGCCATCTCTCCAGTATGTCAAAGAAGACACCGCCAGAATGAGATGATTCCTGTTTTGCTTTATTTTTTAAGTTAAATGCCATTGACTTAAGCAGGAGTAATTGTCCATCTCATAATCTTGTGAATCCTTTATTGTGGGGGAGGATGCAAAGTTCGGGGGCTTGGGCCCAGACCGCAGACACGGTGCTGCAGAGCAGGCAGGTGGCAGAGCGTGTCCCCGCTAACGAGCATTTCCGCGCTGTCTGCCCAACAGCAGGAGCTCATCGAGAGCATCGGTCGCAAGCTGCAGGTGCTGCGGGAAGCCCGGGAGAGCCTGCTGGAGGACATCCAGGCCAACGGCGCTCTTGGGGACGAGGTGGAGGCCATTGCCAAGGACGTCTGCAAGCCCAACGAGTTTGACAAGTTCCGCATGTTCATCGGGGATCTGGACAAAGTGGTGAACCTCCTGCTGTCACTGTCGGGGCGCCTGGCCCGGGTGGAAAACGCCCTCAACAATCTGGATGACAGCACTTCTCCTGGTGATCG
The DNA here is from genome assembly GCF_015220235.1 of Choloepus didactylus. Lineage (NCBI taxonomy): Eukaryota > Metazoa > Chordata > Mammalia > Pilosa > Megalonychidae > Choloepus > Choloepus didactylus. The sequence goes on along the minus strand of NC_051334.1, from coordinate 4,133,480 downwards.
GGTACGTGTGGGCACAGGGGCGAGGGCCTGGTGGGGGCCGAGCACGGTCCCGGGGAGGTGTTCCCTTTCAGGGTGGGGTTGCCGTACAAGTTCAGTCCTGGAAGCCTGCACAGTTCACCGAGCAGCTGGTGCACCTCGTAACTAGGTGCGATGCAGATGCCGAGTGCTCCGATGTGGAGCATTCCCAGTCATGTGTGACTGCTGTCATTAGCAGGAGCAAATTTGGCCATCTGGAAACAGTCAAGAGAGCGCGTCTAACTTTTCTCCCATTCTTTAGCTGTGTGGCTTGGGACACTTCTGAACAGGTCTATGTTTCAGGGTTTTTATCTAAAACCAGGGAAATATCTACTCATAGGGTTGTTGCTGAGATTAAATTAAACAAGATGAGTTTAGTTCTTTGCACATAATTGTTAATAATAAAAACGATAATTGTTAATAATAAAACACTTGAACTTGTTTATAACGGGAGTGGAAAAGCAGCCCCACCCCACCCCCTTTGTCCCCTTGAGAAGGGACTTCAGGTTACCTGGAAAGATCTTACATAGCCTGACTTTGAAACTGTTGCTATTCTGAACGGCTTTCTTTTGTTAGTAACTATATCATTAAACAAAGTGTTTGAGAGAGAACTGGGAGTTTAGGCCCTGACCCCTTGGGTTTATGTTCATTTTGCCATTGTGCTCTTTTTGTCATCTTTGACAAATTTATCCAACATATAAATAATGTTCAAGAAAGAAAATTGCTGTAATCTCAGGTACATCTGAAAACATCTCTGAAAGAAAATAACATAAACATGAAAGAGAATTATATGAACATAATTGACAGGTTAAAATGCAAAGGATTAATTCATATGGGGAACCAGTATTGGCTTTGCACCTATCGATGCAGCTCATTTTTCATCTGTCTTTCCCCGCCCGGTTCACTGAACTCATTGACTTGCTGAGAATTTCGGGGAGACCCAAGGAGTCACAACCCCAGGGAGCAGGTTCACAGTCCTCGTGGGTACTGGGCTCTGTGGCCCTCACGTGGCCCTTAGGGGTCTGTTGTACAGGTGGAGAAACTGAGGCACAGAGAGAAAAAGTCCTGGAACCGCTTTGCTGCTCACAGCGTTCGCATGGCCATGTCCAGGTTTAGGGCAGTATCCGGGACTCCAGGAGAGCTGGCTTTGGGGGAGGCAGGCAGCCAAGACCTGGGGAGGCTGATTTCCAGAGGCACTCATGCTGAGGAATGGAAAGATGTGGAGTCCAGTTCTCGAAAGGCCTCGTTCGTCTTCTCAAACAGAAAATGTACACATGGGCAGATGCTATCCTTCCCCCTTGTCGTGGCAGGGGCCGGGCACCCCTGAGCCCGGCGGATTTGAAGCACCAGAGCCGCATCTCTAGAATCAGCTGGTGTCTGTTTCCTTTAGGTTGCAATGAATTTGCTCTGCCAGCCCTCTTTCATGAAAATAGGCCATCTTTGCTTCACACGCACCTGAAGACCAGTGTGACCCTCCAATGAGGCTCACAAGTAGACAGTTTGCTTTCTGAGGATGGAGCCACAGGTGACCCCTGCGAGGGGTTATAGTGGGCAACATACTCTGAAGAGTTGTGCTGTCACGGGCCCTTCCCTGTAGCAGTGCAGGCGGCAACTTCTGGATTTAGTTGCTCTTTTAGTGACAGTGACGATAGCTGATCCTTAGCATGCTGCTGTGCCATGCGGCCAGTGGTGTGCTTCTGTGGCAGAGCTGCAGAGTGGCCGCCGTGACGCCCTGGTCAGATAGGAAGGTCAGGCTGTGTGCTGGGGCCCCGGCCTTGGAAGGCATTGAATGAACTCCTCTGCTCCTCACTCTGTTCGCATTAAACCTCAACTTTGCAGGGCAACTGGCTGCGTTTGCTGCAGGCAGAGAGCACGCAGGAGTGGCAGGCCACGGGCAGCCCTGGGTTGGGGAGTGGGGTTGTTGGTGTCCCCCAGTGCAGGGCTTTGTGAGAAATGAGGGGCCAATGCCCAGGCAGTGTCCTCAGTCTGCATCTCTCTCTTGGATCTCATCTCCCCTACGCCCTCATACCTGCTCCTACAAAGCCCTTCTCAGGCTCCTCCTCCTGCCAGAAGGGTTTGGAAATTCTTTAGACTATTTTCCTTTTGCTGCCTTTTTCACAGCATGGTCACGTAAAGGGCTTTGGCACAAATGGGATCCCCCAGGACTTTGCACCTTCCTTTGGGGCATCTTAAAATTCCACACTTTTTAGTCCCTGGCTGGGTCTCCTGCTCACCACTATTTCCTGTTAACTGTTTAAGGCCCGTGGCAGGAACTGGAGGGAAAGGCTGCAGGAGGCAGCTCCTGGGTGCCCCACGGGAGGGCTGGGGTGGGAGCCTGCCACACACAAGGCGCCTCCTGCCCGAGCCTGAGCATTTCTGTGCTGTTCCAGCTCAAAGGTGGGGCTGGCCCAGAAAAGTTGCCGGCATTTGCAAGGTGTTTGCCGGAGCCTGCTTGGAGGGCCCTGCTCTAGGAGCCGGGCCCTGCTCTAGGAGCCGGACCCTGACAGGCCTGTTCCTCTCTCCACAGCAGTCACTGCTGGAGAAGCAGAGGGTCCTCATCCAGCAGCACGATGATGCCAAGGAGCTCAAGGAGAACCTGGACCGCCGGGAGCGCATCGTGTTCGACATCCTGGCCAACTATCTCAGCGAGGAGAACCTGGCGGACTATGAGCACTTTGTGAAGATGAAGTCAGCCCTCATCATCGAGCAGCGGGAGCTGGAGGATAAAATCCGCCTGGGCGAAGAGCAGCTGAAGTGCTTGTTCGACAGCCTTCAGCCCGAAAGAGGCAAATGAGAGACCTTCCCTGCAGGGTCCGGAGGCTGGGCCTGCAAGGCCCGTTTCCCGGGGTGCCAGTGGGAGCCCCCAGCCCGACTTCATGTCCTGGGAGAGAATCCTCCAATAGCAAAACGGTTATTAGAAAAGCAATAGCTTCCTTGTTTGTTTGGGATGATTTATTTAATTTTCTGTGTCCCTTGTGTCGCCTATAGCTTGTTTCCTATAAATGTGAGGACAGCTGACCCTAGGCTCTGACGAGTGCAGACAGGGCAGGGGCTGTGATCGAGGGGTGCATGCAGCGGGCAAGGTAAGTGCTGATTCTGCTAGGCCTCCCTCCTGTCTGTGGAGGTGGCACCGGCACCCATCGTCTCTCGGGTTTCATCCTGGATCTCGGCTGCCGTGTTGCTTTTGTCTCTACTCATTCGGCAGTGTGAGCATTCATTGTCTCCATCATATAATGTTGTCCTCTGACGCATAAAGCACGATGATGATGATATAATTAACTTATTAACATTTTAGAAAAGTGAATCGTTTCCTAGTGGTTGAAAACCAACTGTGAAATGAATGACCTAAAGCATTGGGTTTGCTCGTTCTAAGATGACAGTTGTCACTTAAATAGTGTGCATGCTTGAAAGCTCACTCACGCACAGAGCTGACACATAGCTTGAGTACTCCTCATGTGACATCACAGTTCAAACGATGTTTTCTTGCAAAGTAAATTATTTGGGTTAAAATATGTGTCTGGTGTAATGTGCTTGTTAGGTATTTTACAAGACCAACTTAATGTTCTTTAGATTACTTTTTCCCCAGCGCATTTATTTTCTGTGCTTGTGGTCATTGATGATAATTGGCTACTCTTCTCTTTTTGCCTCCTTAAATCAGTTAGTATGCCATGAGCCACGGTCTGTTTATTGTAAGAACCCATCCTCTGCTTTCTCAGAGGTCCTGTGCACTCAACGTGATCTGTTTTCTGCTATAGAGTTTAAAGAGTCTGTACCCTTTATAGCAGTTGAAATGGCAAGGTTCTAAAGAGTCTTTTCATTAAAGACCAGTGTTGTGCCATCACTTTCCAACTGACAACTCATGGACTGGGAGAAAATACTTGCAAATCACATGTCTGGCAAAGGACTTGTATCCAGAATGTATGAAGAACACTCAAAACTCAACAGTAAGAAAACAAACAGCCTAATTAAAAAGTGGGCAAAAGAGTTGAATAGACACTTCACCAAAGAGGATATACGCATGGCAAATAAGCACATAAAAAGACGCTCAGCCTCCGATAGCTTGGTTATAATAACTTAGTTTTATCTAATAATTGTAGACTCGGTGTGTTTCTTCAAAATGTTTCATCTGATTAAATGCATGGATAATATAATGGTGAGAGGATCTCTTGGATGACTTCACATTTAGATAATGTTAGGACACTTGTCATATGAAGGGATTGCTTTTTACCTCTGATTTCCCTAAAGGAAGTTTTCCATCAGGTGGGGTGGTTTCCCCGTGTCGGCAGTGCCCACAGCCTGGCTGGAAGTCGGGCAGGTTGTCATGGCTGGTGACGGAGCTGCCTGAGCTGGAGTTGAGCTGGGGCTCTGGGGCAGTGTCACTGTCAGCACCCACTCCGAGCAAAGAGCACAGATTAGCCACCTTCTGCGGTGGGTTTAGTCAAGAGCCTTCATGGCAGGCTAACCTTGCCAAAAAGATAAAGGTATTTGCAAAAGTTTGTATGCCTCTCAAGCTAAACCATGCCTAATTTGAGAAACCCTGTACTTCCAACGAAGCACCCTCCTCCTTCCCACTTAAAAGTCATGTGCTGTTAAACTGGTCACGACAGAAAAGCTGAGGCTGACTGTCCTTGCAGCTCCATCTTTCTCCATAGCAGACACAACCCATGTAATTGCAGGGGATTTTGTTTTTAAGGTAGACAAAGCTTATATTCTCTTACCTGTGATTTTTTTGCCCCTTCTAATACCAGTATTGTGATCATTTCGATGATATGTATGTAAAATGTGAATAATAGAAATCTGTGTGTCTGTAACTAACCTCTTAATTTTTTTTTTAGGGCTTCTCTTTTACATAGCAATATATAGTTCTAGAGTATCTTTTTAAGCAAAGCACATATAATCACAGCTGTTGTGTCCCTTCCCGTTTGTCCCTTAAATATCTGCTCGGCGGGGACCCAAAGATTCCAGTGAGTCGATGTACATAACTTTGTATATAGTTATGTTATTGCATATAAAAACAATCTGGTGCTAATGTTCTGCCCTCGGCCTTCTCAGACGGTGGCTGTATTAGTTAGGGTTCTCCTTGGAAACAGAATCAATGAGAGATGTCTCTGATTATCAAATTGTAAAAGTGACTCACGCAACTGCGGGAGCGCACAAGTCCAAATTCTGCAGAGCCGTCAACAAGCTGTCAACTCCAAGGAAGATGTCCGACGAACTCCTCGGGAAACGAACTGACAACTTTGACGAACTCCTCAGGAAACGAACCGACAACTTTGACGAACTCCTCAGGAAACGAACTGGCAACTTCGACAAGCTCCCCAGGAAATGCTTCACTGAGCAGCTGAAGAAAGAAGTGAAGTTTCTCTAACCGTCCGGCTTATAAGCCTCCAACTGATCACCCGGACCAAATCCAGCCAATTGCATTCTCTCACTGTGGAAGCACGCCCCTTGATGAGTCATCAGTCAGCTGCAGTCAATTGACTGATGATCCGACAAACCAGCCCGTTGGATTATTAACCAGCCTCAAATATCCTCACAGCAATCGTCAGGCCAGTGCCACCTAGCCAAGTTGACACATGAACCCAACCATCACATGTGTTAGCTCGGCTGTGGAATGCTCCAAGTCGCCAGATTTCCATCAGGGGTTTTGCCTGTGTCTACATCCTGCAGTCCTTGTGGAAGGTGTGTACAGATTTCATGCTTGACACTTAACACGTACCCATCAACAGATCATCCTGCTTGAACTTGACAAAATAAATAGTCTATTTGAGTGACTCGAGCATGTTTTTGATTTATCTATATTATGTTTTTTAAACATCACACTATCCTTGCCACAAGTCAGATTTTTATTATAAACCAAAGAATAAATTGTGGTACTAAGTGATTACATATATATGTAAATCTTATATATATATATATATATAGAGAGAGAGAGAGAGAGAGAGAGAGAAAGTACTTATGTCAGTTTAGTTGAAGCTGATAATTGCAGTCAAGAAAAAGGGACACAGGTTGTATCAGTTGGTTATTGCCACAGTAATGCTGCGTGACAACTATAACATCTCAGCAGTGTGCAGTGAAAAGTGTTTAGCTCATCAGTTTTTGGACGGCCGGCTGATCCAGGCTGGCTTCTCTCCATGTGCTGAGGTTCCAGCTGCTGTGACTGGGGGCAAGAGCAAACCAGCCACCAGTCCCCATTCCTGTACCCCACAGCCACAGCTGTGGAAACGTGGCCTAGGTCTGGGGTGGCTGGGCGGGGCCAGGCAGGCAGGGGAAACTGTGGCTTCTCAAAGCTGGAGTTGGAGGCCGAGGTTGGTCAGGGAGATCCCTGAAGAACCAGGATGGGCACTGGTCAAAGTTTTGGTCCTCTGGGCAGCAGTGGCTTCTGGCCTCTCGCTAGTACCCACTGGCACGGACAGAGCCAGTGCGCCTTCTTTTGGAAGGGGGTGGTTGCTTAGTTTTTTCTTTTCTTTTTTCTCCTCCCTCCCTTCCTCCTTCCCTCCCTCCCTTCCCCTTTTTTCCATAGAGAACAACTAGAGTACATGTATTTCTTCCTGGGCCTGGCAGCCGGGGAGGGCAATAAGACAAGGCCCTGGGGTGTGTGGGGCCTGGATGGCCAGAGCATGGCTGTGACGAGAGGGAGCGGGCAGTATGACTGCACATGGGTATGACAGGTGCATGGGGACAGGAGTGTCCTCCCGGAAGTGAGAGAAGGTCCTCAGGGTGTGGAAGCAACGAGCATGGGGCTCGGCGCAGGGTGCTGTGGGGGAGTTGGGGCAGGGGTGTGAGGCGGGGGTGATCCTTGGGCTGGGCAGGCTGGAGCATCCTAGAGCCAGGGTAACTCCGGGCACAGCTGGTGATGGAGAAGCTGGTGCCGAGGGCTGGGAGCACAGAGACCCGGGGGTGAGCAGGACCCGAGCAGAAGCCGTGCGACCAAGGGGCGTGTGGGCCACCAGAGGCGCATAGGAGGGTCTCTTCTGACTCATGCACGCTCGTGGGCCCATACTCTTGTGTATGAAACGTAGTCCCTGAAGGCTTTGGTTGCTTTCTCCCGTGTGGTTGAGAAAAAGCAATTTCCAATCCTGGTTTCACATTGAAAGCTGCATTTCCTTTGCGACCTGTGGGCCGTGTCCGCCATTCAGGGCGCTCTCCCGGTGGGGTTGCATTGAGCAGGAGGGTTGAACAGCTGACCAGGACGGCGGGACACAGAGGCCAGGAGTCCTCCGGGCTCGGCTTCCACCTCCTCGTCGCTGCCTGGAGCCATCCAGTGCCTCGCTCTCCGGCCCTTGGAATCAACTTCCTGCCCTTGCGTCTTTTTTTTTCCGTTGTCTGCTTCATTTCTTCCCTCGATCTTTTCATTAGTCGGTCCACCAGCTTGCTGCCCAGTAGCCACAGTGAACACTGCCCTCGGGGTACACTGACAATGAAGGGAGAAGGTGCATTGGGATCTAAGCCCGATCCTGCTTCTGCATGAGCAACAGTGGCTGCGTGGGCCCGGGGTCTCTGCCGGTCAACAGGAAATAGCCCCCAGCCCCGTTCACAGATGAGACCATCGGTGAGGAGACTCCTGGATGGTGGGAAGAAAAATCACTCATCCCCCGTCAGCCCTCATTCGCCAAGGACCACTGCAGTGTACGCTCTGGGGATGGGAACCATCTAGATTCTGGAGTAATCGGTCAACCCCACAACACCCCTTCCAGCTCTTCTCTTATGTTAATAGAATTTTTCTATAGACATCTTGTGTATTCTTCTGTTTAGGCAATTTGTAGATACTTTATAGTTTTCCTTGCTATTATGATGCCACTTTATTTTATATTATAATTTCTGTGATAAATGGTGATGTAAAGATGGTGATTTTTGTGATTAGTTTTCTACTTGGCATTCTTGGTGAAATTATACTGGTTCTAATCATTTGTTAATTCTGTTGGTTTAACCAAGTAGCTTATCATAGCTTCAACAACTGAAGACTGATTAATCCCTGCACCCCATTTCTTTTTCTGTCCTTGTAGCATGGTCCAGGGCCATTAGTGCCGTCCAGCTGAGATGATGGGCTGCCTCGTCTCAGTCCCCGCCTTGAAGAGAATGTGTTACCGTTTCTCCATTAAGTATGAGTTTGCCACAGGATCTTGTCTTCATGTATCACTGTACTGGACGGCTTCCATTTGTCCCTCCAGTGCCACTCTCCAGCCTTTGCCACCTGGATCTGTGTCCTGAGAGTCTGATCTGTGTGGACCCACCCTACCAGTGGGTTCCCTTGCCTTCTAGATGCCAGTTGGGCTCCACCAATGAGGAGAAGAGGCAAGCGATGAGAGAAAGGGAGAACAGGTGAGAGGGTGCAAGGCTGTTATTATGTGCATTTCCACTTGTTCCCCGTCTTTCCATCATAGCTCCCGCAAACATAGCCCACTGTGCCCAAGTTGTATCCTCCTTGGTCAGGCTTTTTAGAGATTGACCCTCCCTTCTGAACAAGTAGGGAACTGTGATCTTGTGGCCATTAGGGTGAATGAGGGGTCTGGGGTATTGGACACAAACTCTCAGCCAATACCCTGTTTCTAGTTGCACACACACCTGCTCATCACGGAGATGCAAGATTCCTGAAAGAGCCTGCCCCTGCCCTCACATGTCTGCAAACCCTTCCCTACAGAGATGTCTGGTGCCTCCAAAGAGTGTTGTTCCCTGCAGGTCCACCTGTCAGCATTGTAACCTCCCAAGTCCCTTATCATTTGCCTTCAGCCTTCCCGCTGCCAGAATGGTCTTGGTAAATCATCGGCCATGGCTTGGAGGGTGAATGCTTCCTGTACACCTTTCCTGTCATTTGAGTGGCCTTTGCAGAGTGACTGGAGGAAAATTCATGTGTCTGCATTGATTTTTCCATTTTAAAAAAAAGCTAATACCCCTCCCAGCCCCCCAAATCTGATCTAGATGGTGGAGTGAGAACTTCAGGGCTCCTTCCCCCACAGAAGCTTTCAATGACCACCAAGAACTAGCAGCAACATCTTTCTCAAAGCTCCAGAAAACAGTTAAAGGACTGGCAGTAGCAGGGCAAGCACTGAATCAAAACAAAGGCCACTTAAAAGCGGTAGGATCTCGTAGATATAATGGCATGGGTGAATATAAATGCCAAGATTATTATATCTTTGCTTTGTAACTCCACTTTTACTTCCTACAGGATCTAAAAGGTATATGTATAAAATGTAATGGTAGCCTTCCCCGAGTCACAGCCCTGGAAACTGAATATGACTGGGAATTTCTCCACTGAGCCGAAAAAGAAACAGATAGTCCCCTTCAGACCCAGTCCAAGGCAGCCCTCCGGCTCTCCAAGAACCTGCTGAAACTAATGAAATTGCGTAAAAGAAGAGGCCTGAACTAAAATGACCCCGGGCCATAAAATACCCTGCGAGTGGAATCAAAGTGGGCAGCAACAGCAAGAAAAGGAATACGGGACCCAAAAAGGAAGCCAGAGGTCCAACCATCACAAATTCCAGCAACATCACAAGCCCTCTCCTCAATATAAGGGAACCAATCAGCAGTAATAACCAACTTGCAATTCCTAATATGAATGTAGACACAGCTATCGACAATAAGCAATTTACAACCCTTAACTTGAATGTTTACTAAACAATCCCAATGTGCCAACCGCCTCAAGATCTCTATCCCTACCTGCCTTTGTTTAGTCTAATAAATATCCTTCATCTTTCCAGCTTGGGGAGGCAGAGCTGAGATACAAACTGTCCTCCTGCTCCTCGAGGCTAGACTGCTAAAAAAACTTCTCTACTCAAAATCCTGGTGTCTACTGAATGACTTTGTGCACATCAGGCAAGGATTCGCATTCAGTCCAAAACACTTACTCTGTCACTCATCAGCAATAGCAAAATAAAGTTTCTTGTTTGCCTGATTGGCATTATAATTTATATGCCAAGAATAATATTAGGAGTTAGTATATTCCCTGCCTTGCTTATGATATTATCATTATGACCAAATTTTGAGATAATATGAATAGAAAAAGGCAATAAAATGTGTGCAGGTCTTTAAATAAAGGCTATGAAAACTTTTCAGGTCATTAGAGAGTCTCAATTGTATATAAAAATAGAAAAAAAAAACAAAAAAATGTAATGATAAATGAGTAGTTTTGGACTCGTAATATTTAAACGTAATTCGGGACAAGAATTGTATAAAGGTAGGGGGACAGAGGGTTATAGAAACATAGCTTGTGTATGCTATTGAAGTTAATTTGGTATCAAAGCTAACAAGATTATTATAGATTTAGGATGTTAAACTTAAGCCTCGTGGTAACCACAAAAATATCTGTATCAGAGAATACGCAAACACATAGAGACAGAAACTAGGGTACAGGTTACCAGGAGTGGAGGGGGAGCAAGGGCAATTGTGATTTAATTCAAAATGAGTGTAGGGTTTCTGCTTGGGGTGAAGAGAAAGTTCTAGTAATGGATACTTGTGAGGGTACCCCAGCATTGTGAATGTGATTAATCCTACTGAGTGGTGTGTTTGGGAGGGTTCGGATGGGAAGATTTATGTGTATATATATTTCCACAATTTAAAATAAGAGAGAAACTAAAGAGATAGTGACAGTTAGATGCAGCACATTATCCTGGAGGGAATCCGAAAATGGAGGAAAGAGGGCTCAAAAGGACATTAGGATGTAAGAAAAACTTGGAACATAGAACATAAGCTTTATATCAATGTTAAATTGTTTGGAACTTCACAACTGCACTTAAGGTGGTTACATAAGTGAATATCTTTGTTTATAGGAAATGTACACAGAAGTATTATGTGTTCAAGGATTATGATGTGTGCAACCTGCTCTGAAATGTTCAGAAAATAGATAGGTAGATAGATAGATAGATAGACAGGCAGGCGGGCAGGCAGGCGGGCAGGCAGGCAGGCAGGCAGGCAGGCAATGATATGGCAAAGGCAGCAAAAGGTCAAAATTCCCTCCCGGTAACATGGGGGGACAGGAGAGAAAGTGATTGGGAGGCGAGTCTCAACTGGTCAGAGAGCCCTTGAAAGGGGATTCTGATGATCCATTAGCAAACACAGACACCTACACCCCCTGAAAAAGCTGACAGCAAGACGATGAGGATACGTGAAGAAAAGGACCACACGGTCACCAAGGCATGGATGTCGGCGTGGGCAACCGAGAATGTGGAAGGCGATGACAATGGGTGGTGGAACCAGAACGGAAGGCTGGGAAAGGTAAGAACCCCAGGCTGCCTCTGGAGCCAGTGGAGAAGATCCCGGCAACACATCCGAGAGGGGCCGGGGCCGCGTCCGCCCGCTGGCCCAGTGAGCCGGCCGCCCTCCTCCACTGGCGCCCTTCTCCTTGGAGAGCCCGTCACAGGTGAGTGGAGGCTCGGCCCTTCTCTAGCATGTTCAGATTCACAGTCCTTCTTGATTATGTTTTTATTCTTTGGCTGTGCAGGTGTTTGTTTCACTCGCTCACAACGGGTTGTTGGCCAAATTTTTTTTTTAAACGTAATTTTATTGAGATAGATTCACACAGAACACCATCCATCCAAAGTATACAATCAGTGGTTCACAGTATCATCACATACTTGTGTATTCATCACCATGATCACCTGGCATTACTCCAAAAACAGAAATAAAAAGAAAAAAGAAGACCCCAAACATCCCATACCCCTCACGCACACACCCCTACCTACTAATATTGAACTCTACCCAATTTTAAGACTTTCAATAGAGGTAGGTTAACTAAGACAGTGCAGTATTGTCAGAGATAGATATATAGGTTGGTGGAACAGAACAAAACATCCAGAAGTAGATTCATACAAACACAGGCAACTTTTTTTTTTTTTTTTTGGCTATATAGTTATACAATCATTATCAAAGATTAAGGCTACTGGATTACAGTTCAGCAACTTCAGGTATTTTCTTCTGGCTATTCTAAAGCACCAGACACTAAAAAGAAATATCTATATAATGAGTCAGTATTTGTAGTCATTTATTAAATTCAAATTTCTCAGTTATACCTTCTCCCTTTCATTTGACCGTTCTCTCAGTCTTCATGGATATCTGGGCAATGACCATTTTAACTTCTTCGTGCTGGAAAGGGGTGTTGACTTTATGGGGTAGAGGCTTGGAACTGGTTGGTGTTCTTGGAGAGACTGGTGCCTCTGGGTTTCAGGGCTTATCTGGCGTGGATCAATCTGGAGGCCTTAAATTTCTGAAAAAACAAACTTACTAAGAAAAAATTTTTATAGAGGCTTAGATAGAGCCCAGGGCACTCCCTAGGGTTTTTGGGAATAGTGTTGGTTGGGGCTTGACATACTGTGGTAGTTTACAATTTCTGGCTAAAGCTTGTGTAAGAATAACCTCCAGAATGACTTCTCAGCTCCATTTGAGATCTGTCAGGCACTGAAACTTTATTTTGTTTCATTTCTTTCCCCCCTTTTGGTCAAGAAGGCTTTCTCAGTCCCACAATGCCAGGGCCAGGCTCATCCCTGGGAGTCATGTCTCATGTTGCCAGGGAGATTTAGACCCCTGGGAGTCATGTCTCATATAAGGAGGTGTGTGGAGAGTTTATTTGCAGAGTGGGCTTAAAGAGAGAGCACTGACCATATCTTGCTTTTAATATTTTGATGCTCCTTTCCTGGATCTCTCGTGACATGGTTTCAAATAAGATTTTGTAAGTGTTATTCATCTGTAATGACTGATGGGAGAAGGGGCAGCTGGCCAGTCATTGGCCAAAATGCCCTTCACAAATAGATAACTTTCCAGTCAAGCCGTCTCATCTCTCAGGGAACATTCGCAAATTCCCTCCTTCATTATGTGGTATTTGCACCGTGACACCATTGTGCTGTCATCTTGAAACAACCTCGCTATTATTTTCTTAAGGGTAGGCAATTGGTATCTCATTGTCCTGTTTTCCCTTTAGAGGCTCAAATCCATTTTACAGCCACTATGAAGTTCACCCCAGCCAACTGGAAGTTTCCCTATCTTACAGAAAGCATTTCAGAGTCCATAGAGCTGTGCTGAATTCAAGGGATCCAAATTCCTGGATCTTTTATATTATGAGTCAGGATCTGGTTAGGAGATTTGTGTTTTAAATTACATCAGGCCAAAACAATTGCCAGAAAACTATAATTAAGCCTGGTCTTAATGTTTCCCCTGTTCCCAAGATTCCTTTGCACTGAGAATACCTAGTGGTTCAAGATATGCAGTGTTCTAAAATAAAAAAGACAGATAATAACAAGTATTGACAAGGAGGTGGAGAAATTGGAACCCTCATATGCCTCTGGTAGGATTGTAAAATGGTGCAAAAACTTTGGAAAAGAGTCTGGCAGTTCCTGAAAATCTTAAACAGAGTTACCGTATGGCCCAGCAATTCTACTCCTGGGTTTATACCTAAGAGAACCGAAAACATGCATCCACACAAAACCTTGCACATAAATGTTCATTATCCATAATAGCCAAAAAGTAGAAACAACCCAAATGTCCATCAGCAATGGAACGGATAAATAAAATGTGGCATCTCCACACAACGACATATTGTTCGGCCATAAGAGTACTGAGACACACTACCACATGATGGCCATTGGAAACATTACACTAAGTGGGAGAAGCCAGGCGCAGATGGCCACATTTTGCATGATTCCACTTAAATGAAGTGCCGGAATTGGCAAATCCATAGAGACAGAAAGTGGGCTGGCGGTTGCCCAGGGCTGGGGGAGGGGGAGGATGGGGGTTGTCTGCTATGGAGTATGGGGTTTCTCTTTAGGTAATGAAAATTCTGGTATTAGATAATGGTGATGGTTGCGCGACCTTGTGAGTAAACGAAAGCCCACTGAACTGTACACTTACAAGGGTAAATTTCATGGTATGTGAATTATATCTCAGTAAAGTAAAAAATGAAAAAAAAAAATAAAAAGATACGCAGTGATGGACAAAGTGTGCCCGGGAAATTAGGAGGTGGATTCCCGGAAGCCACACCAGGAAACCAGCTCTGTTCCTTAGGGTCCTCTCGTAGGTGGCCCATGCTGTTAGCACACGGTTGAGAACCTCTAGAAAGCTTGGCCGTTCCCTCGGCTCCCAGGTCGCAATGGCTGTTGATATCGTCATTCCACAGCTTTCTTACAAGGCTATGAAATGCTCCATGAGTGCCTATGTAGTTTTAAAATGGTTCGTACGTGAACCATATGACTTTGATGACGTGATTCCTCTTGTGACAAGGAGACTTCGGCAGCATGCTTCAGGGTCCCTCAGGCCTTGTCAGATGGAGGGTACGAAGTGGCACAGGAGAGAAGACGATGGCTGCCAGTGAATGAGGGGAATATCAGATTCCTGGAGCAAGTGCCCCCAGAGTGATGGCTGGAAGCAAACGTGTGACTTTCTCCTCCTTTACCCCAATTAGGTCATGTTGCTTCATAACATTTATGTAGGAGAGAGAATGCCTTGGTGTGAGTTGAAAAGGCTCTCTGATTCTGTGAGAAAGCCCTGTTTTCAGTCATTAGCTCCAGTCTGGGTCTCTCCCCACTACGGACTGATTCAGGGCAGAGAGAAAGTTCTGGAGGGGGCCCCATGTTTGGTACACCTGTTTGGTCCATTCAGCAGACCTTGGGTGCTCAGTAGAACGTGCTAGCATGGTAAGTGGGGGTGCCAGTTTGAATGTGTTATGTCCCCCGAAATGCCATTATCTTTGATGTAATCTAGTGTGGGCAGACTTATCAGTGCTGATTAGATTGGAATTCTTTGAGTGTTTCCATGGAGATGTGCCCCACCCAACTGTGGGTGATGACTCTGATTGGATGATTTCCATGGAGGTGTTACCCCACCCATTCAGGGTGGTTCTAAATTAAATCACTGGAGCCATATAAATGAGCTGGCAAACAGAAGGAACTCAGTGCAGCTGAGAGTGAGATTTTGAAGAGCCTTCTCTCCTGCTCTGGGCTGGCTCAGGGCTTTTGCTTGTGCCTGTCCGCAGCCTGGAGAGCGTTCTCACAGATTTTTGCATAAGTGATTCCTTCTCACCTGCAGATTTCAGCTCCCACGTCTTCCCTCCAGAGAAGCTTCACCTGACCAAGCTCCCTCGCGGAGCTCGAGAACACTCCGTGTCCCCTCCAGCGTTTCCCATAGCTGTTGGCTGGTGGCCCCCCTCTGTGATGTTCACCCCATAGGGGCCGACCACTGGGGACCCCACTCAGGTCCGAGCAGCAGCAGCTACGCCAAAAGGAGTTCTTGGAAGAGAATTCACCCTCCCGTGAGTACTGCCCGGTCTCAAGTCTTATTCCACCATCAGCTTCTAAGGGGTGGAACGACCCCTGCCTTTTACATCCTCTGCAGTAATGTATGTTTCAATGTCTGCATAATAAGAACTCAAAAATACTTGGGAAATGGAATTGAGGATTTGTTTTTTTTTTTTAATGCAATTTCATTGAGCTATATTCACATACTATACAATCATCCAAAGTGTACAGTCAATTATTCACAGTACCACCACATAGTTGTGCATTCATCACTGCAATCATTTTTTTAACATTTTCATTACTCCAAAAAATAATAATAAAAATAAAAGTAAAAAAGAACACCCAAAACATCTCTTACTCCCCTCCCTCCCCCATAATCCATCTAATTTTTGTCCCCGTTTTTCTACGCATTTGTCCATACACTGGATAAAGGGAGTGGGAGCCACCAGGTTTTCACAATCATGGTCACACCATATAAGCACCACCATATAGTTATATGATTGTTTTCAAGAATCAAGGCTACTGGGTTTCATTTCAACAGTTTCATGTATTTCCTTCTACCTTTCTAGTACACTAAAAACTAAAAAGGGATATCTATATAACACATGAGAATAACCTCCAGAGTGACCTCTCGACTCCATTTGATATCTCTCAGCCACTGAAACTTTATTTTGTTTTGTTTCTCTTCCCCTTTTTGGTCAGGAAGTCTTTCTCAATCCCACAATGCCAGGTCCAGGCTCTTCCCCGGGACTTATGTCCCATATTGCTAGGGAGATTTACACACTTGGGAGTCACGTCCCACATAGAGGGGAGAGGAGTGAGTTTACCTGCTGAGTTGGCTTAGAGAGAGAGAGGGCCACATCTGAGCAACAAAAGAGGTTCTCTGGGGGTGACTGTTAGACACCTTTATAAGTAGGTTTAGCCCCTCCATTGCAGTAACAAGCTTCATAAGGACAAGCCCCAAGATCGACGTCTTGGACTACTACAATGATATTCCCCAATGCTTGCAAGAATATCAGGAATTCCCCAGGTTGAGAAATTTAATGTTTCCACATTTGTCCCCAGGCCCTCAAGGGGGCTTTGCACATTTTATTCTCATGCTACCCTGTACAAACCAACCAGATCTCACCCCCTATTCAAGTTTCCATTTAATTATGGTGTTTGAATAAACTGATCATATGAGTTAAATTATATGGTGTGCTACAGAAAGTATACATTTTGCACCAAATAAACATCTCTTCCTTTGGTCTCACACAGAAGTTGATGTTTTAAAACACAGTCAATAGTGATTCGATGTGCTGAGCCCTCTATAATGGGACTTATTGCTGACAGGGCGACGCAGGAATGAGACACGGACACAAAGCTAAGAGTTAAGGGAGCAGGGGGCCCACTTGCATCTCGTGCTAAGTGGATGACAATGCAGCCTTGCTCCAGCTATTTGTTTCAGAAGATTAGGTGTATATGCTAAAGGTGCTCAGGTGGGGGAGAGCCCATCAGGTGTATCCAATCTAGGTTTAAGATAATGGTAGTCACAAGACACACCTCTTTACAGGGCGGGCCTGCATGGCATTCTATGCGGGCCTGCGGCTCAGCATTCCAAGTCACCACCCTAGATATGCCTCAGGCAACATGGAAGACTCAGTTTCCCACATATCCCCCTTTTTATTTTAGCTGCTGGCCAGATCTCTGTCTGCCACTTGGGCTCCGATCTGAGCCGGGCGTGGGAAACAAAGTAGCCACGGGGGCAGGAGACCTCCCTTAAAAAGGGGTGAGGGTTCAGTGTCCGGCGCTGCCCCGCTCGGTCCCCGGTTCCCGGCCGGCGAGGGGAAACAGGGAAGGAGAGAGAGAGATGCAGACTGCGCGAACTAACCTGGTCATGAATCACGACTCGAACCACACGGCAGTTGTGAAAGCAAGCCCTTTACTACAGCTAGATGAACATTCTGTGTTACTGGTTCCCACACGGGGCACGGCGCCTCGTGGGAGAGCAGCCTCGATGTGGCCGTCAGGCACGGCTCCTTGTGGGCTGTCTCACCCTACCCCGTCCGGGTAAGACCTTTTATACACAATTAACAACCAATAAGCTTCTAGGCTAGTATCGCGTATACAGGATTTCGATTGGTAGGAGCGGGTGGCGGATACATGCGTCACTATGCGGAAACAGGATGCAGGCGCCATCTTGGCTCACTCGATGGGCGGGGGTAACTCTAGAGCAGGCTGCAGCGCATACGCTAGGCCCGATTCGGGAGGCGGCTTTCCACATCTCCCCCTTTCTTATTTATTTTTGACCCAGTGTCTCCAGTGATGAGCGTGCTCCCGTGAACCCAAATGGTTCACAACCTCTTTGGTGCTTTGGGGAGTCTGGACTAGGCCTCAGCCATCCAGCGGCGGAGCCTCTAGCACCAACCAGAATGCTCACGTCATATGGAGACCGGAGAGTCCGTAAGCTGGAAGCAACGTGACTCTCCCTGCAGTGCTTTGCCTGGCAACTGGGGAACAACGACGGGGGCAGGAACAGCAGTAACCAGAGTCGGGGGTGTCACTAGGTGTCTCTGTGCAATGGCTAGGGTCCAGTCTGGCCACAACTAGGACTCTGCCCTAGAGACCCACCTGAGACAAAATTATGACTACTGGTGTCGCCTTTTACACCCGAGAAACAGCCATGCGATTCGCTACAAATTTTGCTCCAAAGCGCCCCACCTGAGGCGACCAGGAAGGGGTATGGTTAATAAATCGGTCACTATCGGGGGTAACAGAGGTGGGAGTCATAGCCATCATAGTGGTAACACGCAATTGCTGCTGCGCTTGAAACAGGCGTTCTAGCAAACATTTAACAACGACTAATCCCACCAATAATCCCACTGCAATGAGGATCCAATTAGTTAAATTGGGCCAAGAGAACCAGGAAGAAACACTGTGCAATAGTTTCTGTAGAACCTCGCCTAACCCGGAGAGATCGACTTTAACGGGTTTTAACTTGATCCCCCCAATTGTGTCTAAACTAGATTCCACCTGTTGGGAGAGATTAACAAATTCAGGAAAATATGACCTTTTCAGCCAATCAGAGACTCTGGAAATGCTTCCGGTCACGTTGGCCCTGACAGGAGTGACACAGAGTTTAACCGTAAGCCACCGGGTGTCACATGTTTGCTGAAGCACTCTCCAGAGTCCATCTATTTCCAGTCCAAGTTCATCTATCTCCGCTTGGAGTTTCTGAATGGCCTGGAAATTTAAGTTCAGCATCTGATTGTGGCGGCGTAGCACGTCTCGGGTAAGGTTGACCAAGCCATTTACCGTTTCCATCGTTATGGCGAGCTGCCGATCTGTCCATGCTTGTAGCACAGCCTGCCCGATCGTTGGGACAAACAAAGAGGAAGCTACACTGGCAGCATTCGATAGCCATTCTTTTATGCCTCTTGGACGCCTAGACTTAGAGAAGGGGATATTGTTAAGTGAAACAACTTGAGAAACAGGGCCAACCCAGTCGGTTGCCTTGACGGGGAGCCAGACATAACTTGGGCGATACACTAGGATAGCGGGGCGGCGAGGCATCCGGGTCTTTGGAACGGTTGCAGACTGTAGGAGCAAGCCCCGGAAGGAAAAGGCACCTTTTAGTCTCCTTTTTACTCAAGATCCCTTCACAAGACTGGCGGCTCTTCCCTGTAACGTTAAGAAATTCAAGCAAGACTCCCTTACTTAACTCGCCATTACCAGTTTCACAAGTAGCATTCGCCGCAACTGTGGTGTTGACAACCTTGACAGAGAGGTTAGCAAAAGAGAGGATCAGTGTGTCATTGGTGAGGGGGAAGGACTCGTTGAAGCTTGTGGAGGAAATATAGTTCCACTAAAAAGAAAAAGGCAGATTAGAAGGATTGCTATAGGAGAGCAAAGAACAGAGTTACCGATCCTCTTTTTGGGCAACCGCGGGGTGGTCAGTCCTACTATTATCGTCTTGTCGGTCGTCGCCATCATCAGCAGGGTCGGAGGCTTGGTCTAATGGTTCAGGTTGTATATTCGTTGGCGTTTCTGACAGCTGTTCCTTGGCTTCCTCAGGTGATGTCACGGTTCTCACCAGTCTTTCCGGAACCCACACTGGTTGACGTCCTGGTTCCTGGGGAAAAACACAAACAGAGCCTCTGGCCCAGCTGAGCACCGGGTCAGGGCCTTTCCACTGCCCCGACAGGACATCCTTCCAACGGACTAGACCTCTATGCGGAGGACTCGGGGTGGTGTGTTGCAGGGCAGGTGTCATTCCTTGTGAATTTTCGTTTAAAAAATTATATGTGAGCAAGGCTACAGACAGTCGAGCTTTTGGGGACAGGCCGTGGCCTATACCCTCTTTCTGTTTTTTAAGCAAGTCTTTGAGAGATCTGTGCGCTCTTTCAATGATTCCTTGCCCCTGAGGGTTATAGGGGATGCCATGTTTTAATTGGACATCCATGTTGTCACAAAATTTTTGGAAGGATTTACTAGTGTAGGCAGGCCCGTTATCCGTCTTTAACGTCTTTGGCTTACCCCAAGCTGCCCATGCAGCAAGGCAGTGTGCAATGACGTGGGAGACTCTTTCTCCTGGTTCAGCAGAGGCAAATAAAACTTGGGAGCATGTGTCCACCGACACATGTAAGTACTTGATCTTACCATACTCTGAATGATGAGTGACATCCATCTGCCAAGTATCCCCTGGGGTGAGACCCCTAGGGTTGACCCCAACCGAGGGGACTGCTCTCTGCTCTGCACAATTGTTGCAGGCTCGGACAATATCTCGAGCAGCTGCACGTGGTATGCTGAACCGCTTAGCTAGGGTACCTGCATTGATGTGAAACTTGGCATGGAATTCTCGGGCTTGTTGATACGGTACCAGCGTCGGAAAGATGTGCAGCTGTCGAGTGGCTACATCTGCGCTATGGTTCCCCTGGGCCATAGGGCCAGGCAAACCTGTGTGGGCTCTAATATGGGTTATGTAAAAAGGGTGTTGCCTGGTCCATATAACCTCCTGTAGTTTGGCAAAGAACGTCCTTACTGTAGAGGAATGTTTAACAATGCCCACCGTTTCTAAAATTTGTACAGAGTTCACAACATAAGCAGAATCCGAGACGACATTTAAGGGCTCGGAAAGGCTTTCCAGGACTGCAATGATAACCTGCAGTTCTACCCATTGAGGCTTTTGTGGTTGGAAGAGCACTGTTTTAGGAGTGTCCCCCTCCACACAATACGCCCCTGTTCCAGAGCTGGAGCCGTCCGTGTATACGGTGGGGGCGCCTGCTAGTGGCCTAGGAGAGGTTACTTTGGGAAAAATCACTGGGTGCCGGGTGACAAACTGCAAGAGAGGAGCCTTAGGGAACTGATTGTTAATGGGACCAAGAAATGTACACCGGAGAATGGCCCATTGATCTATGCATCCGGTGAGTATCTCAAGCTGCTGGGAAGAATAAGGCACCCTGAGATTTTTGGGCTGCTGACCGAAATGCTGCACAGCCCTTTTAATGCATTCTAGGGCCAAGTCTGCAACCGCTGTAGGATAGTGCTCTAGGACTTTTTTGGGGGAAACTCCAGGGTGGACCCAGAGCAGCGGCCCCCGCTGCCACAGTACCGCAGTGGGCTGTAATTCTGTCGGCAGCACGCAGGCTTCAAAAGGCTCATCAGGGTCTATTCTCTTCAATGCAGCGCCACTGAGCGCCTGTTCCACCTGGCATAGTGCTCGCCTTGCCTCTGGAGTGAAGCTTCGAGGTGAGTTTATATTAGAATCCCCCTTCAACAGGTCGAACAAAGGTGTTAGTTTGACATTGGGTATTTTTAGGTATGGACGGATCCAATTGATATCCCCCATGAGTTTTTGTAGATCATTGAGAGTGTGTATATTGTCTAGCCTGAGAGACACCTTTTGGGGGGAAACATGAGTGGGTGCGACT
This sequence comes from Choloepus didactylus, assembly GCF_015220235.1. NCBI lineage: Eukaryota > Metazoa > Chordata > Mammalia > Pilosa > Megalonychidae > Choloepus > Choloepus didactylus. Next base: position 4,112,338 of record NC_051334.1, on the reverse strand, counting down.
TTCGCCCCCAGGAAAGTGGTAATGTCAGTCATTTGGATTTTTTCAGGGGCAATCTCTAGGTTAGCTTCTCTAAGACTAAGGACTAAATGTGACAAAACTGTTTTAAGAAGATCTGTGTCTCTATGGGCTAAGAGAATGTCATCCATATAATGGATGATTTTCACTTGAGGGAACTGCTGCCGAGTGCTAGCTAGCTTCGCAGCGACATACAGCTGGCACATGGTAGGACTATTAGCCATGCCTTGGGGCAAGACTGTCCATTCAAAGCGTTGACAGGGCTCCTCTTGATTACTAGAGGGCACAGTAAAGGCAAACTTAGGGGTGTCTTCAGGGTGGAGCGGAATAGAAAAGAAGCAATCTTTCAGATCTATGATGAAAATCGACCAGTGCTCCGGTAATGCCGAGAGGAGGGGCAGTCCCATCTGAACGGGCCCTAAAGGCTCCATGCAATCGTTAATAGCTCTTAGATCATGTAGCAGTCTCCATTTACCAGATTTCTTTTTTATTACGAATATAGGGGTGTTCCACGGTGACGTGGAAGGGGCGATATGGCCCTTTTCTAGTTGTTCTGATACTAGGGCGTGCAACGCTGCAAGTTTTTCCTGTGGCAAGGGCCACTGAGGCACCCACACCGGAGCCTCGGTTTTCCATTTTAGTTTTATAGGTGTGGGTGGGAATCTCTCCTCAGTGGCCCCTATGAAAAACCCAAGCCTCGTCTGTCAGACTTGGGGGCAGCTTGTATAGGCTCCGCACGTCCGTGCAATGAAGCTCCTAAACCCTTGCCGGGGGTATACCCCATTTCTTTTAGCAGTCGCTTAGAGGTTGGGGAGTAGCCGCTAATTAAAGTAACGTCCATTTGGGTCAGAATGTCTCTTCCCCACAAAGACACAGGCAGGGCTAATACATAAGGCTGGAAACTGCCTTGGTGTCCTTCTTCATCGGCCCAATGAAGGGCAGCTGCACTGAGCATGGGCGCTGAAATTTGGCCTATTCCTCTAATGGGCTCTTCCGCCCTGCTCGTTGGCCAGGTGGGGGGCCATTCTTGTTGTCTTATGATAGACCGATCGGCCCCTGTATCGAGCAGGCCCAAGAAAGATCTGCCTTGCACCTTAATGGTTAGCATAGGTCGAGACTCCAGGGACATATGGAGTCCCTCAAAAATCGCTCCACTGGATCCGAACCCTTTTTCCCCTCTCTGTCTGATTCTGCTTGGAAAGACTGCATGTAAGCTGGGTAAGAGCAGGAGCTGCGCCAGCTTATCACCTTCTGCAATGACTAAGGTGCCCCGCTGAGATTGAACCATAACTTGGGCACGGCCTGTGAAATCTGAATCTACAAGTCCTGGTATAACTGTTAATCCTTTCAGGGCCGTGGATGCTCTTCCCAATATGAGCCCTACAGTACCAGCCAGTAAGGGCCCCTTGAAGGAGGTCCCTACTAACTGGACACCCATGGAGGGGGTTAGTACGAGTCTGGAGGTGGCACAGAGGTCCAGTCCTGCTGAGCCGGGGGACGCACGAATTTGATCGGATCCTGTGTTGTCGAATGGCATGCAAGGGGGTCCGTCGAAAGGGCGGACCCCCTCTTCCCGTTTTTTGGAATCTGCTCGGGGCGGCCAGAGAGGCGTCTACCCTGCGCATCGAAAACCGATTTACAGTCTTCTGCGCGGTGGGGGCCTTTGTGGCAACGGCCACACGGCCTGGTTGCTGCACCTGGTTCGCCAAACCGTTGAGTGGCAGGGGGTTGACGTCTATTGGGACAATCTCTCTTAAAGTGCCCTGATTGGCCACAGCCATAGCACCCGTTAGACTTTGCCCCTAAGGTTCTCGGGCTTTTTGTAGCCACCTGTAGGGAGCTGGCTAGCATGGCAGCTAGACCTGCATTAGTTAAAGGGCTGCCAGCATCTCTACAGAGCCTGACCCACTCTGTCAAATTTTTTGCTCTGTTTTGTGCCAGGATAACTTTGCACTCCTTGTTGCACTGCTCAAAAATCATTTGCTTAACCACAGTCTCTGCTACTCCTGGATCTGAGAAGATTCTCTCAGCTGCGGTTTGCATCCTGGCTACAAAATCCGCAAATGGTTCTGTGGGGCCTTGGTGTATATTGCTGAGTGAGGCCTGAGCCTCTCCCTCACCTGTTAGCTTTTTCCAGGCACCCACAAAACAGCGGAAGATCTGGGCATAGACCTCTTGTGGGAAACCCGTTTGGTTCTGGGCATGGGCGCCTCTCCCCAACAGCATGTCAGCATTCCACCCGCCACGTCTCCCCGCCGCATTCCTTGCGGCCTGCTCTTCAGCTAACTCCTCAAACCATGCTTTCCAATCTATGAATCGGCCTGACGGCAAGCAAGCACGGGCTAGCTGAAAAATATCTGCGGGTGTATGATTTAGAGCAGAGAGGTTCTCGATCATGTTCAAGGTATAAGGGGCATTGGGGCCATACTGATGGACGGCCTGCCTCAATTCCCTCAATAGTTTGTAATCATATGATTCGTGCCGATTGCCACCTTGGGGATTGATAATAACCGGGTACATTTCTGAGACTGGCTGCGGCTCAAGTGGCTGGTAGCCACCCAGCATGCCAAAAGGTCTAAATGTTGTGAAAGGGTTCCATCTCCAGAAATGTCTCCCACCACTACCTAATGGCAAAGGGTCCTGAGGGCCTGTATACTCGGGCGGGGGGTACGGCAAAGGTTGCCCCTCCCCTGACCGACCCATCGGGGTTTCCGGGTCTGGCAGCAAAGGATAATTACATTTACTGGGCATGGCCACTAGAGGGAGCTCTCGGCAAGGTCCTTTGGTGGGACCGCCCAAGGCGTCAGTTGGGAGCTGGGGTGTCCCTGGGGGTGCAGCGGTAGACATTGGCGGGGCGGAAGGCCGCACGGGTGTGGCGGGAGGCTCCTCCCACTCAATTAGCGGGGATGCTTCCGCCTTCTCGTCAGTATCGCTATCTGACTCTGAGTCAGAGTCACTGGACTCCGGCGGTTTGCCCTTACAGGAGCCGTCCGCTGACGAAACTGACTGGGTTTCTTGGAGCGCGCACCGTGCTTCTTGCAAGACAGAGGACGGGCTTAGGCCGGTAGCCGATTCTAGTTCAAGGACCGCACGGACGGTCTCCCATACGGGTACTAGAATCGGGTCCATACACACGCCCGTCTGGCGCGCTCGGTCTATGTCGCGACCGAGCTTCATCCAAGAGGGTAGGCTAAGGCTGCCGGTGCAGGCAAACCAAGGGGCAAAAGTATCAACATCATCAAGAAAACGCTGAAGGGAGCTTTTCCTGACCGAGATACCCCGTTGTTTCAAAAGGTTCTTTAAGGGAGCTAAGAGAGGTGAACTTCCGGACTGCCCCATGATTGCAGTCGGCACTATACTTCAGTCACTCGGAGAGCTCTTCCGAGTCCCCCGGGGTCACCTGAAAACCCACGGGCCCTAACTATCATGTAATAAGACGCACTCACCTTCTCGCGTTGATCAGGCGCGGGAAGTCCGCCGTAAGCTCGACGCGCAGCGCTGCTCTCCTCACAGAGGGACCGTCGAGAGCGAGGCAGGAGGAGGAGCTTCCCCGTACGGGCCACCACTTGTCCGGCGCTGCCCCGCTCGGTCCCCGGTTCCCGGCCGGCGAGGGGAAACAGGGAAGGAGAGAGAGAGATGCAGACTGCGCGAACTAACCTGGTCATGAATCACGACTCGAACCACACGGCAGTTGTGAAAGCAAGCCCTTTACTACAGCTAGATGAACATTCTGTGTTACTGGTTCCCACACGGGGCACGGCGCCTCGTGGGAGAGCAGCCTCGATGTGGCCGTCAGGCACGGCTCCTTGTGGGCTGTCTCACCCTACCCCGTCCGGGTAAGACCTTTTATACACAATTAACAACCAATAAGCTTCTAGGCTAGTATCGCGTATACAGGATTTCGATTGGTAGGAGCGGGTGGCGGATACATGCGTCACTATGCGGAAACAGGATGCAGGCGCCATCTTGGCTCACTCGATGGGCGGGGGTAACTCTAGAGCAGGCTGCAGCGCATACGCTAGGCCCGATTCGGGAGGCGGCTTTCCACAGTTCAGACCCTCACAAAGCTGGGGGGGTGAGGTTCTGTGCCCCACCTCTGTTGGCCCCCAAGTTTTCTCCTGATGGCCCCTCTGCGACTGTGCCTGTCTTAGGTTGTTCCTTCCCTGAGGAATCTCTGGCTAACCAGCCATCCCCCGGGGCCATACAGGGTGATGTAAGGGAGGGGCAACGCCCCCCAAGAGGGTTAGTTTTGTCTCCTTGACAGCCTATGCCCCGTGGCCTCCATGCCCAACAATGGTTTGGACCCAGGCAGCCAAAATAAGGAGGAGGGAAAACTGAACGAACTGTTGCCTTGTTGCAGCAATGGGGGGTTAGGAATATAAGTCCAATAGGTATGATTTTCAGAATGAGCACATGCCGGAGATATAATTTCTTTATCTGCCCCCAAGTTGGATGTCGGGCTTCCCTAGTTCGGGGTGTTGGCCCGATCACTGTTGTCTTCAGTGTCAGACCCTGGAACTGCATCACTGGTGGCTCGACGTCCCATAGGAATTCTCTTTTCTTTGCTGGGTTCATGGTACGGCTTCAGTCGTCGGGCCAGTATCCAAAGTGGTGCTCGTCCGTCACCTGGGGAAACACAAGCATAACCTCTTCCCCATGTTAATAAAGTACCCATTGTCCATTCATTAGTTAGCATGTCCTTCCACCATATAGGAGGTGCTTTCTGGAAATAATGTTTCAGTGTTGTTTTTTCAGCTGGAAAATGTCGTTCTGCGGCAGTGCCACCCAGTTTTTCATAAAAATTTAGAAAATTTAAAGTAAATAAAGCTTTTGATAATCGTTCATGGGGAGTTCCATCATCTCCCCCTTTTTATTTTGTTAACATAATTTTTAAAGTATGATGGGCACGCTCAACAATAGCTTGTCCTTGAGGATTATAAGGAATACCAGTGGTATGACGAATGCCGCAAGTCGTAGTAAAAGTAGCAAATTTTGCAGATGTATAGGCTGGGCCATTATCGGTTTTTAAAGCACGGGGCAAGCCCATAGAGGCAAAACAGGCAAAAAGGTGAGTACGAACATGTCAAAATGTTTCACCGGTTTGTGCTGTGGCCCAAAGAAAGCCAGAGTACGTGTCAATGCTGACATGAACAGTGGCTAAGCGGCCAAAGGAAGGGATATGAGTAACATCCATTTGCCATAAGTCATTAGGGGCTAGACCACGAGGGTTAACACCAGGATCCTGCAAAGGTGGAGCAGTAAGCAGTTGACAATTAGGACAAGAAGAAACAATATCTTTAGCTTGTTTTCTAGTAAGGGAAAATTGAGTCATGCGTCCTTGCACATTAAGATGAGTAAGCGAGTGAAAATGAGAAGCTTCTGAAATAACAGGCAGTAATAATTTATCCGTAGCAGCATTGCCAGCTGCTAAAGGGCCTGGGAGGTTGGTATGTGAACGAATATGGGTAATATAAAAAGGAGATACACGAGCACGAATAGCTGATTGTAGCTCAAGAAAAAGGTTAACTAAACAAGGAGGCAACTGTTGCTTAATGGATGCTGTTTCAATTTTACTAACTACATGAACAACATAGGCAGAATCAGATAAAATATTAACAGCCTCGGAAAAATCTGTTAAGACAGCTATTACAGCAGCCAGTTCAGCTTGCTGGGCAGAGAAATGAGGAAGATCTAAAACTTTGGACTTAGGGCCAGTATAGGCAGCTCGACCTTTAGATGACCCATCAGTAAAAACAATGGGAGCATTGATTAAAGGCTCACAAGAAGTATACTTAGGCAGTATCCATTGTGTACCTCGAATGAACTGGAAAAGATCATTTTTTGGATAATGATTATCCACCTGGCCAACATAGTCAGCTAGAGCAATTTGCCAGGCTAGATGTTGTTGCAAAATAACTGAGAGTTCTTTAGCACTTATAGGGAGCACAATTAAACGAAGGTCAAAACCATTGAGTTGTTTTGCCTTTTTTCTGGCTTGAGCAACTAAAGTAGCTAAGAGATCTAGATAAGGGGAAATGGATTTTACAGAAGAATTGGGCAAGAAGATCCATTCTACAAGCTTATCATTTTGCAAAAGCAAGCCTGTGGGGGATTTGGGAGTGGAAAAGATAAGTAGAGATAAAGGTTGTGTAGGATCAACACGGGATATCTGAGCTTGTCGGACTTCAGCTTCCACTAATTGTAATTCCTTCTCTGCAGCTGAAGTTAAAGATCTAGGGCTGTTTAATTTAGAATCTCCACAAAGGAGAGAAAATAGGTTGGAGAGCTCATAGTTAGCTATACCTACTTTGGGGCGAAGCCAATTAATATCCCCTAGTAGTTTTTGTAAATCATTTAAGGTGGTAACAGCATCTCTGCGGAGTTGTACTTTTTGGGGTTGAATTGTAAGTCTATTGATACTAGAACCCAAATACTGTACAGGTAAAGTACGTTGCACTTTGTCAGTAGCAATATGCAATCCTACATTCTGTAAAGCTTTTTGAACAGCATAGAACAAAGCTTCTACTTCAGTCTCCTGAGGTGCAGAGCACAAAATATCATCCATATAATGGATTATATAAGCTTTAGGAAAATTTTAAATAGACAGGCTGTAAAGCACGGTCGACATAATATTGACATATTGTAGGACTATTTAGCATACCTTGTGGTAAAACCTTCCACTGATATCGTTTAGAAGGGGTTTTATTGTTAAGGGACAAAATAGTAAAAGCAAATTTTTCCTTATCTTGATCAGCTAAAGGGATGGAAAAGAAACAGTCTTTAATATCAATGACCACTAAAGCCCAGTTTTCAGGAATCATGCTAGGATTGGGGAGCCCAGGTTGTAAAGGTCCCATGGGCTGAATGACAGCATTAACACCTCTTAGGTCACTTAACATTCTCCATTTTCCTGATTTTTTCTTTATTGGGAACACAAGAGAATTCCACTCTTCGATATGTTGCAAGGACAATTGTTCTTGAACCAATTCATGTAAAGCCTCTAATTTATCTTTTGTAAGCGGCCACTGCTCTACCCATACCGGTTTTGTTGTAGTCCATACTAATGGGACAGGTTGGGGAGGCAAATGAACAGCGGCCGCCACTGAAAAAGGTTTATATCCTAAACCAAATTGGTCACATTTTGGTGAGACTTGGGTGGGTGAAGGGGTACCTTGCAAACGTACGCCAAGCCCACAGCTAGGGGCATACCCCATATTTGCCATCATTTTGTGGCTTTGAATACTGTACACTCCACTAGGAGGAGGGATATGTATAGTAGCACCCCATTGTTCAAGTAGGTCTCTGCCCCAAAGATTAAGAGGCAGAGCAGCCACATAAGGGTGTAAAGTGGCCTTCTGTCCCTCAGGGCCAAGGCAAGGCAAAATACGAACACTTTGCATAAGTCCCTGAGGGGAGCCTAGGCCCACAATAGTAATTCGTGCCTCTTGCAAAGGCCAATGTGGGGCCAATGTTGTTGACTAATAATAGAGACATCTGCACCCGTATCTATAAGCCCAGTAAAGCTATGCCCATGAATTGTAAGAGTACACATAGGGCGCGGCTCCTGCAGAGCCTCTGTGAGAAAAATTCCTGCCTTTCCTGTGCTACCAAAACTTCCATTTTCCCAATGTTTAGAGGAGGAACCAACAGGTACATAAGGTAATAATAAGAGTTGAGCAATTCTTTCACCTTTATGGGCAGTCCATGGAATAGAAGAAGACATGACCACCTGAATTTCCCCAGTATCGTTAGAGTCAATGACTCCAGTGTGTACACGAACACCCTTAAGATTGAGAGAACTGCATCCAAGCAAAAGACCCACCGTCCCTTTAGGTAAGGGGCCATAATAGCCAGTGGGGACCTTAACAGGATTATTGGGGAGAAGACATACCTCAGCATTGGCAGCGAGGTCTACTGCTGCGCTCCCTTTCTGTGAGGGGCTGGGAGCTTGCCCCGATTGCCGTTTCCCGAAAGGGAGGTGCCGTCCTTATGAAAGGCAGATCGGCACTAGTTAGCCCAGTGTCGACCTTTTTGGCATTTTGGGCACATACCAGGCTGCTTTTGTGGAGATTTATTTTTAAAGTGACCACATTCTTTTCCGGTATGACCCACTTTTCCACAGGAAAAGCATTTTCCTGGGAAACGAGAGCCAAATCTCAAATTAGCCATGGCTTGAGCCATCATTTCTGCTTTATAACCTTCAGTCCCAATATCTTGGCATAAACGAATATAGCCAGTAAGATCAGCTTTACCTTTAAATGGGGCAATAGCTCGTTGACGATCTTTATTAGCATTTTCATATGCTAGCAGCTGCAAAATAGTATCAGCAGCCTCTGAACTAGTAACCTGCCGGTGTATTGCCTCTTGGAGCCGGGCAATGAAATCTGGATACGATTCTTTTGGCCCTTGTAAAACCTTTTGAAAGGATTGTGCAGCTTTACCCTTAGTTTCAATTTTGTTCCAAGCTTGCAAACAACAATGGCGAATCTGCTCGATTGCCTGATCATTATAAACAGACTGATTTTCAACAGTGGAATAAGCTCCTTGGCCCAGTAATTGATCTAGATTTATATTTACTTTCTGTTGCCGATTATGTGCAGCCTGTCGTTCTGCATGCTCAGTCCACCAAGTCCTAAATTGTAGATATTCTCCTGGGCTAAGGACTGTACGGGCTAATGTGGTCCAATCTATGGGAATTAGACGAGAACCTTCAGCTAAACTTTGCAATATGCCAACTGAAAAAGGGGAATGAACCCCATACGTTTGTACAGCTTTTTTCAATTCTTTAAGAACTGCAAATGGGACATGCTCATGGAAGTAAGTATAAACTCCATCAGGATAATTAGCGTCTTGTCCAGGAGGCACTTCCTCACGAACCGTAACAGGGAAGGCAACAGGACAACATATGGCCTCTAAATCTCCTTGCCGCCTGGCTTCTGCCAGACCCTGCTGTATGCCAGAGAGGCGGGCAGGTTTAACTGCCGGGGTACAGCTATGGGCAGGAAGAGGCGGCGGAGGAGGCGGGGGCCATTCCTCCCAGCAAGGCGCAGAAGGAGGTTTGGGGCATTGACAAGAATAAAAAACTTGAGATTTTACTGGATCTTTTTTACCCTTATCATCTTCAGAAAGAGGATTGGGACCAGTATTGTCATCAGACTCATATTCTTCCTCGTCATCATCAGTTTTTAAAGTTTCAAGAACAGACTTAATTAAAGACCATGTAGACCAAATAGTAACAGGTAAATCAACTCCTTGCGTATGTTTTTGTTTCAATTCCTTACCTACCCGCTCCCAGTCGTGCAATTCAAGGGAGCCAAGGGTAGGGAACCAAGAGCGGTATTTTTCAATAACCTGCAGCAATTCTAAGATTTGTGACTCCCCCACCTTGACACCGCTGGCCCGCAGCAGCTGCCGTAAGAGGGAAATACAGAAAACATATTTATTGTGTCCTTCAACATTACCCATTACCCTGCTTATAATGCTCGGGAGTCGTTCTACAATGGAACGCATACAAACACGGCCGTTACCTCCACCCGAGTTCCAGCGCCGCTGTACCTCTTTCGTTCAAGCGATTCTTCTGTCAGGAACCAGGTCCGGTTCTTGAGCCCCTGTTCGGGCGCCACTTATTGCTGACAGGGCGACGCAGGAATGAGACACGGACACAAAGCTAAGAGTTAAGGGAGCAGGGGGCCCACTTGCATCTCGTGCTAAGTGGACGACAATGCAGCCTTGCTCCAGCTATTTGTTTCAGAAGATTAGGTGTATATGCTAAAGGTGCTCAGGTGGGGGAGAGCCCATCAGGTGTATCCAATCTAGGTTTAAGATAATGGTAGTCACAAGACACACCTCTTTACAGGGCGGGCCTGCATGGCATTCTATGCAGGCCTGCGGCTCAGCATTCCAAGTCACCACCCTAGATATGCCTCAGGCAACATGGAAGACTCAGTTTCCCACAGGGACTTGCCCTTATGAAGCTCATTACTGCAAAGGAGAGGCTAAACTTGCATATAGTTGTGCCTAAGAGTCTCCCCCCTGAGTGCCTCTTTGTTGCTCAGATGTGGCCCTCTCTCTCTAACTAAGCCATCTTGGCAGGTGATCTCACCACCCTCCCCCTACTTGGGACCTGACTCCCAGGGGTGTAAATCTCCCTGCAACACAGGATATGACTCCTGGGGATAAATCTGGACCCAGCATCGTGGGGTTGAGAATATCTTGATCAAAAGGGGGATGCAAAAGTGAAACGAAATAAAGTTTCAGTGGCTGAGAGATTTCAAATGGAGTCAAGAGGTCACTCTGGTGGGCATTCTTATGCATTATATAGATAACACCTCTTAGGTTTTAATGTATTGGAATAGCTAGAAGTAAATACTGAAACTATCAAACTCCAACCCAGTAGTCTGGACTCCTGAAGATGATTGTGTAACAATGTAGATTACAAGGGGTGACAGTGTGATTGTGAAAACCTTGTGAATCATACTCCCTTTATGTAGTGTATGGCTGCGTGAATAGAAAAATGGAGACAACAACTAAATGAAAAATAGGGTTGGATGGGGGATGATTTGGGTGTTCTTTTTTACTTTTATTTTTTATTCTTATTCTGATGTAAGGAAAATGTTCAAAAATAGATTGGGGTGATGAATGCATAACTATATGATGGTACTGTGAACAGCTGATTGTACACCATGGATGATTGAATGGTATGTGAATATATTTCAGTAAAACTGAATTTAATTAAAAAAACAGTCAATATCATCCTTTACCCTTTAGTCTGGTTTACCTTCGTTATAATCAAGTCCATTTTGTTCATATCTCTAATATCATATCTAATTGATCTCTTTTTCAGCTTTTTTTAACATTTGCTATATGGGGTAATGCTGACATTTGTTGCTGCTGAACTCTGGCTCTGAGTCTCAGGTGTCACACAGATACCTGAAGTTATAGGGACCCACCAGCTTATACACAAACAGATCAGCATCTCAGAATTTAGGGATAACCATTACAACTCATGAATAGATGTGACTCTGTAAGAGCTTACAATCTAGGAACCTTTACCATAAGCCTTCCCCTGATAACCTATGCTCTCAGATTCAATTCTCAGAGTGTGCACGTGATAGTCCATATTTGTGAAGCATTCTAAAGTTTGTCTTTTCCATTCTGGCTTATTTCACTCAACATACCTCACGATGCATACCTCACAACTTCACTTGTTTTTGCTGCCACTTGGTATTCCATTGTATGTATGCACCACAGTTCACCATTCTATTTATCTGTTGATGTACCCTTAGGCCAACTCCATCCATTGCAAATCATGCATATGGCTGCCATAAACACCACTGTGCAATATCCACTCATGTCCCTGCTCTCAGTTCTTCCAAGTATATACCCAATAACAGGGTTGGAGGATTATAAGGCAACCCCATGCTTAGCTTCCTGTGGAACCACCGCACTTGCCCTCCAGATGGGCTCTCCCATTCTACTTCCCTGCCAACAGTGACTAGGTACATCCCTTTCTTCAATTTTCTCCAGCACGTGTATCCCTGTTTATTTTTTAACAGTTTTATTCACACGCCATAGAATCCACCCTAAGTAAACAATCAATGATTCCCAGTATAAATCACATAATTATGCATTCATCACCACAATCTATATGAGGACATTTCTACCTCTTCCCCAACGAGGAAAAGGAGAGAAAAAAAGAAAAATACAAAAGATAGAAGAAAAATAAAAATAAAATACAATGAAAAGCTCAGACAAACCACCACCACCAGGAATCCTATATCACTCCCTTAAATCCCCCTCTTATAGACATTTAGCTTTGGTATATTGCCTTTGTTACAATTAATGGAAGCGTCTTACAATGTTACTGTTAACTATAGAGTCTAGTTTGCATTGATTGTATTTTTTTCATCTATACCATCCAATTTTCAACACCTTGCAATGTTGACATTCATTTGTTCTCCCTCACTTAAAAACATTCTTATATTTGTACATTTAATCATGATCATTGACCACTCTAGGTTTTGCTAAGTTATACAATCCCAGTCTTTATCTTCTATCTTTCTTTCTGGTGTCATACATGCCCCTAGCCTTCATCTTTCAACCATACTCACACTCATCTTTGTTCACAGTACTTACAATATTGTGCTACCATCACACATTATTATGCTATCCATTTCTGGATCTATACAATCAATCCCGTTGAACCTTCTGTACTCCTTTAGCTTCAAATGCCCAATCTACAACCTCTTTCTATCTCCTGAGAACCTGTGTTCACAACTCTCAAATTTTGCTCATCATTGTTAGTCCATGTTAGTGAAACCATACAGTTTCTGTCCTTTTGTTTCTGGCTAATTTCACGCAACATGCTGTCTACTGTCTACCGTTTTGTCTTTTGGATTTAATATGTCTATCTTACTTTATTTTTATTTTTTCCCTTTCTCTTTTAACCCTTACTGATACTCTTCATTTCTACACTCTTCTCCAAACCTCTCTCTCCTATATTTTCCTATCTGCCTGTAGTGCTCCCTTTAGTATTTCTTGTAGAGCAGATATCTTGTTCACAAACTCTCTCCGTGTCTGTCTGAAAATATTTTAGACTCTCCCTTGTTTTTGAAGGGCCATTTTGCCAGATATAGAATTCTTGGCTGGCAGTTTTTCTCTTTCAGTATCGTAAATATATCATACCATCATCTTCTTGTCTCCATGGTTTCTATTGAAAATTCCTCATAGTCTTATTGAGCTTCCTTTATATGTGATGGATCATTTTCTCTTTCTGCTTTCAGAATTCTCTCTTTGTCTTTGACATTTGATAATCTGATTATTAAGTGTCTTGGAGTCCGTCTACTTGGATGTATTCTGTTTGGGGTATGCTGCACTTCTTGGATCTGTAATTTTATGTCTTTCATAACAGATGGGAAAATGTCAGTAATTATTTCATGATTGTTTCTGCCCCTTTTCCCTTCTTTTCTCCTTCTGGGACACCCATGACATGTATATTCATGCACTTCATATTGTCATTCAGTTTCCTGAGACCCTGCTCATATTTTTCCATTCTTTTTTCCTATCTGTTCTTTTGTGTTTAGGATTTCAGATGTCCTGTCCTCCAGTTCATGAATCCTTTCTTCTACCTCTTCAAATCTGCTGTTGTATGTCTCTATTGTGTTTTTCATCTCATCTATTGTGCCTTTCATTCCCGTAAGTTCTGCCAATTGTTTTTTTCAAACTTTCAAGTTCTTCCTTATGCTTGCCCAATGATTTCTTTATGTCCTTCATCTCTTTTGCCGTATCTTCCCTCAACTTGTTGATTTGCTTTTTGAATTGATTTAGATTTGCTTGATTAATAATTAGTTGTTTCAATTCCTGTATCTCAGTTGAAGTGTAAGTTTGTTCCTTTGACTGGGCCATATCTTCATTTTTCCTAGTGTGATTTGTAATTTTTTGTCTAGGCATCTGGTTTCCCTGATTACCCCCAATCAGACTTTTCCAGACTTGACAGGCCCAGGTTGCAGGAGGAGGCTGTATTCAATATCAGGTTTCCATGAGGGTGAGACCCAGAAGATTGTTAGACTTTCCTGTGAAGCCTCTAGACTCTGTGCTTTTCCTATCCTGCCCAGCAGGTGGTGCTTGTTGGCCCCCAGCTCCCCACCAGTGTAAAGAGGTGAGGCGTATTTAATTCTCAGTGGACCCTGTCTCCTGGCCAGGGGCTGAGGGTGTCAGAAGCCAAACTTAAGCTGTTTCTGTTTTTGTTTTCTCACCCCCCACCCTGGGGTCTGAGTTCTCTGAGGGAGGGCAGCCACATGAACTGAGCCCCACCCCCCTCTTTTCTTAAGAAAGATAAGCCCTTTAGTGAATTGTCTCCTACACTTGAGTTTTTCCTTTGACTCTCTGAGTATCTTAACTCCACTCTTCCCTGGATCAGGGCTGACAATTGAAAATGCCTGAGGCTTTCTCTAATTAGCTACTTAGAATGAGATGGGAAAAAAGGGAAAAAAGCAAGGAAAAGGAAAAAGTCCCCTTTTCCGAGGCAGTCACCAGCTGTCCAGTTCACCAGGCAAGAACCGGAATTTGTACCTGGTTCTGTGTGGTCCTTTTCTTGGGACATGCCATTTTCCAGTGTTCTGATCTTGTGGACTCCAAAAGCCTCTGTTTTTATGTTTTGTTTTGTTTTTTTTTTTTTTTCCATCAGCCATGCCTCCTCTCTGCCAGGATAAACCTCCAGGTTCATTTTCTGCTTGCTCCAGGTTTATCTATGCTCATAGCATGTATTCAGTATTCCAAATTTATTAATTAAAACTGCAATTGGAGCTGGTTGAGCTACATTCCCTTGCTTCCATCAGGGACTGCTTCTTTTTCCCACAGCAAAGTTTTGCATCTCACCTGCCATGTCATGGGGGAGCAGTGCCAGCTCCGCAGTTTGGGGAGCTTTACTTACAGTTCTATGCTGCAATCTCAGCCATTCCACCCATTCCAGACTGGGGTATGATGTTGTCCCATCACGGATGTCCCCCCATCAGTTGTTCCTGTTTTCTTGTTGTTCCTGGCTATTTACTAATTGCTCTAGGGGATTAACTAAATTCCACACCTCTCTTTGCTGCCATCTTACCCAGCCCCCTCATTTATTTTTTAGCAGAACTGGATCCAGTTGTGCTGTGCATACAAATGTGTCATTTTTAGCATAGTCTAGATCTAGCTCCATGCCTGTTTATTCTGTAATCTCTACCCTGAGAAAGGGCAGAGTGACTTAGAATGCAGTGTGTGGAGTGGTTGGGAAGGATTGCTTCTGGCCTTAGACCTAGTGCTTGCTCTACTGGTGCGTCCTGGGTGTGACATGCAAACTTGGACTCTGAAGGGTGGGTGTGGCCAGGAGTGGATTTTCTGGAGGCCTTCGGTGGCTGTGAAGCATAGGAATCTTCTAGAGAGTCGTCTTCTCCCCCTCGGCTTCTTCTTGACCCCACTGTTGTGGTGTTGGGGGATGTTTGCAGCTGGAACTCTTGAGAGGATCGGGGTTCTGGGGAAAGTTCACTCTGTGGGCCAACCCCACAGAAGGTGTTCTGAGCTCTTTGAGCAGGTGCCGCATTCCCTCCAGGGGATGGTGGTCCACACGGGGTGCCTATTGGGTATTTGGAAACCAACTAAGATAAAGCCACATGTGAACAAGATGAGCTTGTGAGGAGTGTGGGAAGAACAGGAAGTGCACCCGAGACCTGGTGGAGGAAGGAGGGATCAAATTCCCAAGGATTCTTAAGCCAGGAAAAGTTAAAAGAGAGCAGGAAGAAGCCAATGCCGATACCACAGGTAAGAAATACAGGCTATAGGTAATAGTATAATTGAAACTAAACTCATAAAGAGTAGTCCTTCTATTTCCTTATGTTTGATTGATTTTCCAGGCTACAAATGATTGAGGGGCTTCTCTGTGCCAGGCTCTCGGACTGGTGCTGGGCTTCTGGCTTTGCAGGCATTTCCTGTCTGTCTGTCTCCATCCCTCCATCCCTCAAGCTCCTGTATGTTAAAGAACTAGCATCCTCTAATGTTTTTGTGGGCTGACTGCCTTCCTTTTCTTGCTTTTCTAGTGGATGAAGGGTATGAGGAAGTTGTGATGAGTGAAGAACAACGAATAGGGTGATGTTTGTGTCCTTTGTAAGTGTGTGGTTCAGGAAAGACTCCAGCCCTACTGTCCACTGTTTGCTGTGTCACCTTTCTACAACAGCTGTGACAGCTGGCTGGCCACCTCTTCCACACTTAGTAGTGATTGTGCTGGGAACTGGGCACGGTGCCTGAAGCCTAAGATGAAAGCTGTCATTTGTTTATCTTTGCCATGTTCGCCTGTGGAGGTTGCCTTGCTGGGCTGCTTCCTGAGCTGAAAGGGCAGCCCAAAGCCTGACTGAATGCCATCTGGTTGCCTCCTGCACACGTGTACTAAAGAAAGTCGCACAGCAGGGCTGAGAGGGGCCACCACAAATTCAGACCATCCTGCCCTGGTTGGGGGCACACCACTGCTGGCCAGCTTTTAATTTTTTAAATCTCTTTTAATCTCCCCACTGCATTCTTTGCAGAATCTCTCTTTTTTTCTTTTCTAGCCTGTTCCCCACCTCCAGGGTAGAACACATCCCTCACTTAAATTAAGTGAGGACTGAGATCCAGTCCTTCCGATCCTCCATCTCTCCCTCCGAATTTCTTGGCTGCACCTCACCCAGTGGTTCTCCCCCTCTGGCTGCACACTGGAACCTCCCAGGGGGGCTTTGAAAAAAATCTGTGCCCAGTCTCTGTCCCCTGAGCTAATTCAGTCAGTAGCTCATTAGTGATCTAATTCAATTAGTAGTTAACTAGACAAGGCACTCGGAACAGGCAGGGTTGGGAGGCACTGCCCCAGCTTCTTTCTCCTCCCCTCTCAGCTCAAAGATGTGCCCTTCCCTCCTCAGATAACCCTCACCACCACGGATCTCAGTTGCACCTACCCCCATCTTGCACTGCAGTGGTGCAGTCTGTGCCTCGCTGCCCAGCTCCATCGCCTACTTCCTGTGTGGCTTTGGGCAAGTGACTTTACATCTCTGTCCCCTTGCAAAATGGGTATTAAGAATACTGTCCCCACTTTGTAGGATTGTTGGGGGATTAAATACATAGCACACAGAGCAGTGCTTCTCAAAGCACTGGGGCACCCGGGCTCGGGGAGCAAAGAAACTTTCAGGGGTTCCACACGGTCCAAACTCTTTTCCTCATGATTCTAAGATGTTGTGAGCATTTTTCACTCTCATTCCCTCATGGGTGTGCACTGAAGTTTACAGAGGCCACAAGGCATTCAATATCAAAAAGGCTGCGTGCAGATGTGAGACTCCAGCTGCCTTCTGTTAAGCCAGAGGTGAAAGCGAGCCACAGACTGCCCCTCTGCTCACTAAATTGTGTTAGTCTGAAAACACAGTTCTTTTCATAAAGATATGTTAACGTTATTTGTGTTTGCCTGTAATAGTATTATGGGGTTATTATTACATGAGTTAATAAATACTTCTTGATTTCTCAGTTGAATTTCTAACATAATAAATATTAACCGATACAACCTACATGAACAGAAACTCTTTAGGGTCCTCGAAAATTTTTAATTGTATAAATAGAGGAGAGCTTTTTGGTCCTGAGACCAAAATGTTGTGGAGTAGCTGAATTGGAGCCGTGCCTGGCCCTCAGATGTGTGGGGGTGGGTGGCCATAGTCCCCTGGGCTGGGGAGTGCAGGTTCTGAATCTCCAGCGGAAGCCACCCGCCTTGCCCCAGCCTGCCCACTCCTTCCCCATTTGCACAGTCTCTTCTTTCCCCAGTGCTGCCAGGAATCCCCCGTCTGTCTGCTCTCCTCCCTCAGAGATGTCACTCACCCTCCCCTGCTCCCATTGCTGTCAGGTAACTAATTGGTTATGTTTTAATAGCAATACTTGTTTATGGCAAAAAAATTAAAACCTGCAAAGGGGGTGTCCAGTGAGAAGGTGATGTTCCCTTGCCAGTGACCCCAATCCTAGTTCCACTTCCCAGAACAAAAAGCATTTGACCAGTTCTGTACCCCCAAATTTTCTATTCATAGGCAAACATATGTATTATATATTTATATAGGTTAGTTTATTCATATACCAACATGTAATATATTTCACTTAATTTTCACAGAAATTGAGCCGTCTCTATACAAACTCTCCTGCCAATTGCGTTTTTCTTGACTTTCCTTATGAGTATGCTTAGCCGTCTCTCCCCTCTCTCTTATTCTCTCTTTCTCTCTCTAATGGAAACCACACACATGGATGGTAACTATTTAAATACTTACAGTAGTGCCCAAAGAAGACTCTGAATGGGACACTGCCCTCCCGTCCCAGACCCCTGCTTCCTTCAACAGTCCCTGGTGGTGTCTTTCCAGAATTTTCCATGCACATTCGTAGGTTTAGAAAGAAGCTATGTGCATCTTTTCATAGCTACCCAAAGGGGTCTCTAAGATTCACTTTGTTGTGTAATGTTTCTCCCCAGGGAGGGATCTGTCTACCCCAGGGTGTGGACATGCACACACATTCACACGTGCGTATAGGTGTATAGGGGTGTGTGGAGGGCATCTGTGTCATCATCTCTAATCTGGATCGCTACAGTAGCCTGGGGGCGGGTTTCCCGGTCCCACTCTCGCCCCCTGCAGGCAGCTGTCAGCCATGCAGCCGGGACCCACTCGCGAGAGCAGGGGTCCCAGACCTCTTTAACACCCACTGAAGGCTATGGACGCCTTCCCAGGAAAAAGTGGTCACAGATGCATAAATCTAAATACCCAGAATCACAAGCGAAATCCCGTTGTGTTGAAATACAGTTATCAAGAGTATTTTAGTAACCGTGTGAATCCTAATTCATGCCACCACTTTCTCTGCAGCCGCTCCTGTCTTCTGGCCAGTCTGGCCCAGCTAGCCTTCTGCGGGCATCACCACAGCATTCCCTTGCAAACCGCCGCACCCCTCTCTTCGTCCTGCAGCATAAATCTTCTAACTGGACGGAAAGATGTCAACGTAAGTCTTTATTGAGTCGGGGTTTCTAGCAACAGGCCTGGGCGCTGGAATGAATGCAAGGCTGTTTTGCAGAGTCCGCGGATTTGGGTTGAGGAACGTTGACTCCTCCAGTGTGGCTTTTCTGGCACTGATGGGTGCCTTGGACTCAGGCTCTGTGCCCCCATGGCCTGCCCGTCCCAGGGACTTCAGGGGATGCCAGTGACTATCTCATTACGCATTCACGTCCTTTAAAGCATTGTTCTCCTGAATGCATCACATTAAAGATAGGTGGGCTTCAGGTCCCCATGTCCCACAGCAGCAGGGCAAGCCAACACCCACGTCCCTGCCAGCTGGGGCGGCTGGCCATCACTGGGACACACTTGAATTTCCCTCTTTAACAACTTATTCAATTGCCTTGTGTGTTTAAATCCTTCCCACAAGCCCCCAGGCTCCAGCACTCACAGTCAATTAAACACACCCAACTCACCTGTTCATTTCCTGCCAACGCACCATTTCAATTGTCTCTTCAAAATTGCTCAGGATTCTCCGCCCCAAAAGAACGATCTTTATAAATATGGTCTCTACCATGGATGTTCTTCATGCCAGAATGGATTTCTGGCATTAACCCGCAACCACCCTCACCCTGAGCTCCCTGGCATCCCATAATAAAGCCCAGGCCCCTCCCTGTCTCTGTAAACTGGTATCCATGTCCCCTCCTGCTTTGCGCTTGTATAGACCACACGCTGCTAACACCACCGACTCACCTGCCAGACAAGACTGTGGATTTTGACCTTCCCACTTAATGCAGCTCATGGGCACAGCTGCCCCCACAGCGGCCTGTCCTGGACCCCTCCTGTAGGGTCAGGACACTTCTCCTCCAAGGGCCCTCCCCTCTCCCCCACCTACCTTCATCTCTCCATCTTCTGCTCTCTGTAGCATGCTTTTGCACCTGGCTCACAACACCAGTTTCCTCCTGTCTTCATCTGTCACCTGAAAGTCTACCTCCTTCCAGAGCAGATTTTCCCTGATGTTCTGGTTTGCTAATGCTGCCATTATGCAAAGTGCCAGAAATGGATAGCTTTTATAAAGAGGATTTGTTAGGTTACAAATTTACAGTTCTAAGGCCATCAAAGTGTCCAAGGTAAGGCATCAACAAGAGGATAACCTTCACTGAAAAAAGGCCTATGGCATCTGGAACAGCTCTGACAGATGGGGAGGCACATGGCTGGTGTCTGCTGGTCCTTTGCTCTCAGGTTCTGGTTTCAAAATGGCTTTCTCCAAAATGTCTCTGGGCTTCTCTCTTCACTCCTCTCTCTCAGCTGCTATGCATTCTTGCTTCTTTCTGCTAGGGTGTTTCTCTGTAGACATCTGGGGGTCCTCTCTTAGCTACTCTGGGGCAAATTCTGGGCTTCATCTCTTAGTTAGCATCTCCAAACATCCTTCTGTCTGCATCTCCAAGCATCTCCAAGCATCAGCATCTGTGTCAGCTCTTGAGCTCTCTCAAGTAGTCCAGTGAACCAGTCAAGACCCACCCTGAATGGGCAGGGTCCACACCTCCATGGAAATAATTTAATCAAAGTCCTCACCAGTTGAGCGAGTCACATCTCCATGGAAACAATCAATAGTTTCCACTCAACAAGATTGGATTAAAAGATGATGGCTCTTTTGGGGTCCATAACAGTTTCAAACTAGCACATTCCACCCCCTGAACCCTGGAAAGATATGTTCTTTCCAACAGCAAAAATACATTCATTCCATTGCAATATAGATAAGTACAAGGTCTTATCAAAATCAGTTACAGGCATGATTTGTCCTAAGGCAACATTCCCCTCTGGTTGTGGGGAAACGCACAAGAAATTATCTGCTTCCAATATACAAAGAAGGGATAGTCATAGGATAAACATTCCCATTGCCATAGGGAGAAAGTGCAAGGAAAACAGGGTTCACGGGACTGAAACAGGTCCTAAAATCCTCAGGGCAAACTTCAGTAGATTCCAATGTCTGAGAGTCATTTATAGAATGACGTTTTATCCTCAGGTCTTGAGAGAGCAACACTCCCACCCTTTCCAAAGGCTTACACAGAGGCCTTTTTTCTCTCCAAATGCTGGGGTGATTGTTCCAACATATCCATGCATTGGGGAGACCACCTTCTTCTCGTCCTCACCCTCCTCAAACATCAGGGTGGCATCGGTCTCTCTTCCACCTCCAAGGCACACGCTGAACCCCTTCAGAACAGTAGGGTGATGGCCAGGCTCTCCCCAATCCCCGGGGAATTTGCCCCACCCTCTCTGAGGACTGGGGCAGCAGCACTCTTCCTGAGCATCGAGGCAGAAGGCCCACCCTCTGCCTCCAGGGCAAACTCACCCTTTCCACGTTCATGGGTAGGTGCGTTCATGGGTAGGTCCGTTCATGGGTAGGTCCGCTCTCCTGGCCTGAGACTTCTTGGCTCCAGGCCTTAGCTTCCATGGTTCTGCCTTTGAAGTCATCCTTCTTGCAATTTGTTCCTTCTCCATCCCCTCCAGTCCTGACTGGCAGTGGCTCTGTCTATACAGATCTCACAGAAAATTTGTTGGCTTGGCATGCAGCATACAGGGGTCAAAACTGTCAGACAATAAGACTTTCCACAAATCCTTTCTGGATAACTCCATCTCCAATCCTGGCTTGTACCGAAATGGCTGGCTGTTTCCTGGTTTTGTTAAATCCTCACATGGTGCACTAACCTCTGGGGTCCCACTTTCTGGAAGCCCAGAATTTTCCAGATCATCAATTTCTGGTTTCTTTGTACTCAAGAGTTCAGTTCTCAGCTTATCTCTTTCCTCTCGCATTTTGCTATAAGCTACAAGGAGAACCCAGGCTGCATTTTCCACTTTTAGTTTGAAGATCTCTTCAGCTAAGGATCCCAGCTCATTGCTTTCAAATTCTGCCTTCCATCTACACCAGGACTCAATTTTGCCAAATTCTCCACCACTTTAAAACAAGGATTGCCTTTCTTCCAGTTCACCATGACACATGCATCGTTTCTCTCTAAGACCTCATCAGAAGTAACTTTAGAATCCATATTTCTACCAACAGTCTCTTCAGAGCAATCTGGGCCTTTTCTGTCAAGCTCCACACAATTCTTCCAGAATCCTCTCCTTATCCATTTAAAATGCTGTCTAACATGTTTGGTATTGGCAAACTCAGCAGGACCCCACTTCTCTGGTATACCAAAATCTGTTCTGGTTTGCTAGAGATACGGTTATGCAAAATATCAGAAATGGATTGGCTTTTATAAAGGGGATTTATTAGGTCACAGAGTTTTAGTTCTAAGGCCATAAAAGTGTCCAAACTAAGGCATCAACAAGAGGATACCTTCACTGAAGAAAGGCCAGTGGCATCCGGAACACCTGTCAGCTGGGAAGGCACGTGGCTGGTGTCTGCTGGTCCTTTGCTTCCAGGTTCTGATTTCAAAATGGCTTTCTCCAAAGTGTCTCTGGGCTTTTCTCTTCACTTCTCCCTCTCAGCTGCTGTTTATTTGTCCTTGCTTCTTTCTCCCAGGGCATTCCTCTGTAAGCATCTGGGAGTCCTCTCTTAGCTACTCTGGGGCAAACTCTGGGCTTCATGTGTCAGCATCTGTGTCAGCTCTTGAGCTCTCTTAAGTAGTCCAGTGAACCAGTCAAGACTGACCCTGACCTAACCTCCATGGAAATAATTTAATCAAAAAGTCCCACCCACAGTTGGGTGAGTCACATCTCCATGGAAACACTCAACCACAAGGTTCTATCCAACAAGATTGGATCAAAAGATCATGGCTCTACTGGGGTTCATAAGTTTTGCTTGTGAGCTTGAGGAGGGACTTGCACGCTACCCTTTCATGTCCTTCCCACAACCAGGAGAGTGTTTGTTTTTTTGTTTGTTTTGTTTTTATTTTTTTTATTAGAGAAGTTGTGGGTTTACAGAACAAACATGCATAAAATACAGGATCCCTATACACCACACTACCACCAACACAACAGTGTGGAACATTTGTTGCAATTTATGACAACACTTCTTTTGTATTTCTACTATTTTTAAACAGTAGTTACATTTTATTAATTGTATTTTAAGTATGTGTTTTAAACTTGAAAAAAAAATCATTCTTTTCTATAGGTAGAACAACTAGACAGAGGACCAATAAGGAAATTGAGAACCTAAACAATATGATAAATGAATTAGACTTAACAGACATATATAGATCCTTACATCCCAAGGTACCAGGATATACGTTCTTCTCTACTGCCCATGGAACATTTTCCAGGATAGATCTTATGCTGGGGCACAAAACAAGCCTTGATAAATTTTAAAAGATTGAAATTATTCAAAGCACATTCTTTGACCACAATGGAATGCAACTAGAAATCACCAACCAACAAAGAACCAGATCTTTTACAAATATATGGTGGTTAAACAACACACTCCTAAACAACCAGTGGGTAAAGAAGAAATTGCAGGAGAAATTGGCAATTATCTAGAGATGAATGAAAATGAAAACACAACATATCAAAACCTGTGGGGTGCAGCGAAGGCAGTACTGAAAGGGAAATTTATATTTCTAAATGCATATATCAAAAAGCAAGAAAGAACTAAAATCAAAGACCTAACTGAACAACTGAGGAGGCTAGAGAAAGATCAGCAAACTAACCCTAAAGCAAGTAGACAAAAAGAAATAACAAAGGTGAAAGCAAAAGTAAATGAGCTGGAGAACAACAACAAAAAAAAAAAATAGAGAAAATAAATAAAACCAAAAGTTGGTTCTTTGAGAAGATCAACAAGACTGGCAGACCCTTAGCTAAACTGACAAAGCCAAAAGGAGAGAAGATCCAAATAAACAATCAGAAATGAGAAGGGCATAATTATTACAGATCCTGAAGAAATAAAAAAAATCATGAGGATACCATGAACAACTGTATGCCAACAAGCTAGACAATTTAGAGGAAGTGGACAATTTCCTGGAAACACATAAACAACCTAGACTGATCCAAGGAGAAATAGAAAACCTCAACAAACCAATCATAAGCAAAGAGATCTAATCAGTCATCAAAAATCTACCTACAAATAAAAGCCCAGGGCCAGATGGCTTCACAGGGGAATTCTACCAAACTTTCCTAAAAGAATTGACACATTCCTGCTCAAACTCTTGGGAAAAATTGAAGAAAAAGGAACACTACCTAATTAAAAAGAAAAACATGTCCTCTGAATCTGAAAGCAAAAAGTGTTCTTGTCCACAGAGTCCAATATCAAAGAGGCCTGGGGTGTCAGGGACAAAAGCAAGAGACCCCACAAGGCCCGACTCCCTGAGGGAGGTTCTGAATGTCACCTTGAGGTGGGAGACCCCGTGGTCTGGGGGGCCCACAACACTTGATATGATGCAGTGAATGACATGGTGAGGTCACGTGGGGGATGGGGCCAGGCAGCCATGTGCCTTCCCCGTTCTGTCCCGTGTTCCCCATTTCTTCACAAGGATTGGAAGGCAGCACCTCTGGGACCCACACAACTTCTTTGGGTGAGCCAAGCAGACTCCCCTTGAAATCTATAGCCAGGCCCTCCCTGAAGCAAGGAAGACATTTTCTGTGAGGTGTGAAGGGACTTCTCTTCTGGATCCTTCTGTGGTTAAAAAAAAATCCCATCTATAAAAGGTTTAATTAAGCACAAGAGGAAACAATGGCAGCATCCACTAAAAAGTAAGCTTTGTGCTGTGCAACTGGAATACCTATTCACAGGTAATTGAGATGGGCCCCACGTGGCTAAGCATTGGGTTTGTGTAGTGACTGACATTTACCTTCTATCTCTCTGGGACTCATAGGTCATGTTGGAAAAACTGAGGCTGACTGGAAGGCTGGGCAGA
Source organism: Choloepus didactylus (assembly GCF_015220235.1). Lineage (NCBI taxonomy): Eukaryota > Metazoa > Chordata > Mammalia > Pilosa > Megalonychidae > Choloepus > Choloepus didactylus. The sequence goes on along the minus strand of NC_051334.1, from coordinate 4,087,971 downwards.
CCACGAGTCTAGCCCATCCTGGGCCATTTGCTTCCACAACACAGACCAGGATTTGAACCCAAGTGGTGTTGATTACTGGGATATATGGTCTCCTGGGAAAGGCAAACAGGGAAGAGAGGGGTGTGATGGGAAGAGCCTTGCCACCCTCTGGGATGTCTGTTGTCCTCAGAGAAACAGGCAGGAAAAGGGAAGCAGCTGGCATTGCCAGGAAGGGGCAGCTGGCAAAGGGTGGAGAAGCAGGTGCAGCCCTCAGTGACCGGGGCACACTGTGCATCCTTCACTCAAGGAAATCAGGAGCTGTCATCACACGGAGGATGGTCAGTTCCATTCACTCACGTGGGCTGCCTCCATCCCAGGCTCTGACACAGTGGTGAGCAGAACCGGCAAGGGCGAGGGGCTGAGTGTGCCAGGGCTGCTATGACAAAGCACCACCAACTGAGTGGCTGAAAGGACAGAACTGGATTCTTGCACAGCTCTGGAGGCCAGACATTCACCATTCAGGGGTCGGCTGGGCCATGCTCCCTGTGAAAACTGTAGGGCAGAATCCTTCCCTGCCTCTTCCAGCTTCTGGTGGGTGCAGGCAATCCTTGGCCTTCCTTGGCTTGTGGCTGCACTGCTCTCACCTCTATTTCCGCCATCCCATGGCCATTTTCTCTGTGTCTGGGGCTCCGTGTCTGCCTTTCTCTCTTCTTATAAGGACACTGGTCATTAGGATTTGGGTCCCACCCTCAGCCAGTAGGGCCTCAGCCTGACCATTTCCTTCACAGAATTATGCCACAGTCTGCTTCAAGAACAGCAGTCTGCAAACAGCCTGGCAGAGCCATATGCTTCCCAGAAGAAGGAAAGAGCATTCCATGGGGATCTCAAGGGAATCTCAGTCCCACATAAAATATTTGTTCAAGGGCTTCCCATGACATGTGGTGTCTTACTTGGAAGGAATCCAGCTTGTATGCGCCGGTCTCCATAGGTGAATGGACTTTTTTTTGGATCGCTATTATTTTCATTATCCCTGACTCTGTACAGCACGTGACAACTTCCAGGACACTTTTGTACAGGGAAATTCATTCAATTTGTCTTGCCAAGCATTGAGCATGATATGAAGGTTAAAAGAAAAAGGTGTTGACTCCATTCTTTGGAGATCCATTCACTAGAGGTACAATTAGATCTGTGATATAAATAATTATTATCTCAAGCAAATTTGTTAAATGCTTTGACAGAAGCTCACTATGCAATAAGAAGGCAGAGATAAATTTTAATTGAGGAATTTGAACTGGTCCTGGCGAGGGGCAGGATGTGAATAGAGCATAAAGGCACAATTTAGACTTTGATGGGTGGGTGTTGGACAAGGGGTTTGGTGTGGAGGGAATTCTAGACAGAAGGTGGCATGTAAGTGACCCAGAAGTTTCCAAACCCCGTCCTCTGTTCTCCTGCCTTAAGAGGGCGTGGGCAGGAGGGGATGGGGTCAGGCCAGGAATGGGCAGAGTGGCAGGTGGTTTGGAGGTGCAGGGAGAGCTGGGATGGCAAATGTCAATTGGGACTGGATTGAGAAGGGCCTCAATGCCAGGCTAAGGATTCCAGAATTTTTTATTAGTCCCAAGATGCATCTGTCAGGACTGTGGCTGCAAATGGATGGAAACCCAATTGGTGTGAGCTTAAGCAAAGAAGAGGATTTATAGACTCTGTTATAATCCAACCAGGTTTAGAGCTGGCCCTCAGGGACAGGTGGAGCAAGGGATTTGAGCACCATCAGAACTGCAGGTTGGAACTCCCCCCCCCCACCCCCATTCTGAATGGACTTTTGAATCACCAGTGCCCTAACTGGCCTCCTGCCTCCAAATGCTTTAACACAAAGTTGAGTCGAAGAAGCCAGTCACAAAGGAGCATCTGCGGCATGATTTCGATTTTGAAAAACAGGCAAAATGGAACTGTGGTGTTCAAGGATGCATCCTGGGATGATAAACTGAACAGAAAAGCATGACAGTGGCAGTATTCTATACTGTAAACCGAGCGGTAGCTCCATGGGGGTTTGCCCCACAATGATTCATTAAGCTGTACGCTTAGGTTTTGTGTGCTTTTCTATGGTTTTAAAGGAAAAAAATCATAATCCCTCCAGCCCAGTTAAAAATTTCTCTTACTACCTTACCATATAGACCCAGTTCTATATCTATTCGTGACATGCTCTCTGTGCTCAATATATGACGAGTATCCTCATTTTGGTCATGTTTGTTTTAATGGCAAGTTGAATGGCTATTTCCAAAAAGATTGGAAATACAAAACATTGGAGAAGAGATGGAGTAACTAGAACTTTCATACATTACTGGTGGGAAAGTAAAATGTTACGGCCATGTGCTGGTTTGAATCTGTTACGTACCCCATAAAAAGCCATGTTCTTCAAAGCAATCATGTGGGGCAGACTATTATGGGTTTGGGCCTTTTGATTAGGTTGTTTCCATGGAGGTGTGACCCCGCCCATTCAAGGTGGGCCTTGATTAGTTTACTGGAGTCCTTAAGAGAGCTCAGGGGCCAACACAGATCCAAATGTTTGGAGATGCAGACAGAAAAATGTTTGGAGATGCCAAGCTAAGAGATGAAGCCCAGAGTTTGCCCTGGAGAAGCTAACAGAGGATCCCCAGATGCTTAGAGAGAAATGCCCTGGGAGAACAAGCAAGGATGCACAGGAGCTGAGAGAGAGAAGTGAAAAGAAAAGCCCAGAGACATTTTGGAGAATGCCATTTTGAAACAGAACCTGGGAGCAAGGAACCAGCGGATGCCAGCTACGTGCCTTCTCAACTGATAGAGGTGTTTAGCCATTTCTTAAAATGTTAAACATACCCTTACATGCAATCCAGCAGTTCCACGCCCGGCTGTCTACCTGAGAGGACTAAGAACACAGGTCCATACAAAGGTTTAGATAAGAACATTCAGCTGTGTTATTCATAATAGCCCAAATGTGGAGTCAATCCAAACATCCAAAAGCCCATGAATGGATAAAGTGTGGTCTTTCCATATATTGCTGGAATACAACTCAGCAATAAAAAGGAACAAACCTTCTTTAGAGTAATGAAAATTTTCTAAAATTGATCATGGTGATGAATGCACAACTATGTAATGATACCATGAGCCACTGACTACAGTTTGGACGGATTGTATGGTGTGTGAATATATCTCAATAAAATCGCATTAAAAATAAAAGGAATGAATTGCTCCTACGTGCTGCAATGTAGATGAACCTTTAAAGCATACTAAGTGAAAAGGGCCAAACACAAGATGTTACACATTTGATGACTCCATTTATACTTTTAACATAGCCACATGACTCCATTGCATGGATCCAGCATAAATTATTTAACCCAGCCCCTCTTGTGGGTTTTGAAGTTGTTTCCCATTTTTCAATCTTACCAACAGTGCTATAGTGAACATCTTCATGACTAAATAATTTCATCAACTTTAATTATGTCTTTGGACGCATGTTTGAAAGGTCTGTGCATTTTAAGGCTTCCAGTCAATATCGCGAAATAGCCCTTTACAAAGTTTGCTCAGCCCGAACTCCCACCAGCAGAGCATGAGGGTCACATGTCTCCTTTCTCAAGTGTGTCATTTCCCTCCCGGGGGCTGCTCGCCTCCAGCGATGGGACGGGACGGGATGGGGGCTGTCCCAGGCCTGCGGGCGCCCGCTCACGATGCCCTGTATTTCTTTGCAGGTACTCTGACCACGATGTGACCAGACGCCCCAGCAATATCCACCATCAGGTGTGCAACTTAGCTGCTGCCATCGTGGGTTGGATCCTGGCCACCATCTCCATGGACATGGCAGAGTGGAGAGACTGGAGTCTGAGCACCCCGGTGTCACCCTCCAATCTAGTCTACGTGGGCATGTGGCAGGTGTGTTTTCACCACAACATCAGCAGAGTCTGGTTTTGTCACCATTACACCTTACATGAACACTACCTCCCGCTTGACATCCGCGTGGCTCAACATCTCCTGGTGGTTGCCAGCCTTCTAGGGCTCCTGGGGAAAGCCTCCACCATCTTTATCATTAGAAATCTACTGAAAGGAAACCTTCAGAGGAATGCCACCCGAATTGCATCCGTGGCCGCGGGGAGTCTACATCTAGCCGCTGGCATCTGCACCTCAGCCACCATGGTGTGGAACTTTTCCATGGTGATGAAGGAAGAGGGAATCTCATTTCCATCAGATTTTCAGCTGCCATTCAAGCCAGATGCTCAGAGAGTTGGGTTTGCCAGTGCCGTGGCATTCGTGGCCACCCTCCTGCTGCTGATGAGCGGGGTTTCTTCCCTTATGTCCCGATTTCCCCACAACAGCGAAGTGCATCCCAGGGTCTCAGACCCATGAGCTTACTGGTTGTGTTGGCTTTGCCAATTCTTGGTTACCAGGGGAAGGTCACCCTGGTGATCCACTTATTTTCAGGTTGAATTAAGGAACTTTCATTAAAAAGAAAATCTTGCCTCCCTGCCAATCTTTTGGACTGGTTCTGGATTTCCATTAATCTTAGCTAAAATAATCAATACTCTAATGTGTGGAAATCAGCGTCTGTGAACACGTTAACCTCGCACACCTCCCTCTTCACCTTCCGCTAGCCAGTGACTGACCTTATTTCCTGTGGCATGATAAGAGCATCCCTCTTTTATTCTATGAAATTTTCCAAAACACATAAAAGTAGAGAGAATGGTGTGAGGCCTCCACGTGCACCTGTCTCCAGACCTCAACAGTCACCAAGATCCTGCCACATTAGCGTCCTCTCTCGTCTTCCCCCTTCTTGTCTATTTTTTTCTCCAAAGTAATTTAAGGCAAGCCCAGACATCATGTCCTTCATCCCCACATATTCAGTGTCCCTCCCTAAAAAATAGGCATATTTCCTTACATGACCACATTCTACCTAAACAAACTGTTAACAACTATTCCTTGTTATCATTGATTATCCAGTCAGAATTTTTCAATGCCTCCAAAATAATTCTGGAGTTTTTCTTTTGACATTTGGTGCCCACTTTTTCTCTTAAGTAAGTTTTAATCTAAAGTGGTTCCTTCACTCCCCACCCCCTAACACCCCACCTCCTTTTTCCTTCTTTTTTGATTCTTTAATTTGCTGAGGAAACTGGGCCAATCATCCTGTAGAATTTCCCACAATCTGAATTGGTCCATTGCCTCGTAATGTCATTTAACTTGTTATCTCTACAGGCTTGATTAGATTCAGGCTCAGCTTTTGAAGGACGAGGATCTCATAGGTAATACCAGGTACTTCCTACTGACTGCATCGTACCAGGAGGTACACGGACATTTGTTTTGATCAGTGGATTCTCCCGGTGAAGGCCTGATGCCTCGTGTAATTTCCTCATCAAAATTTCCACCTAATGGTTTCATCTATTGATGGTCCCGGTTTGAATCAATTGTTTCATTAAAAATTGAAAATGGTGACTTTTCTAATCCCATATTCCTGCCAGATTCATTGGCTGGGATGCTTTCTTCCAGTTTGCTAGAGCTGCTATTATGCAAAATACCAGAAATGGATTGGCTTTTATAAAGGGGATTTATTAGGTTACAAATCTAAAGTCTTAAGGCTCTAAAATTGTCCAAACTAAGGCATCAACAAGAGGATACCTGCACTGAAGAAAGGGCAGTGGCATCTGGAACACCTCTGTCAGCTGGGAAGGCACGTGGCTGGTGTCTGCTGTTCCTTTGCTCCTGGGTTGCATTTCAAAATGACTTTCTCCACAATGTCTCTGGCACTCTGTCTCTCTCAGCTTCTCTCAGCTCTTTGCTTGTTCTCCCAGGGCATTTCTCTCTAAGCATCTGGGAGTCCCCTCTCAACTTCTTAGGGGTAAGCTCTGGGCTTCATCTCTTAGCTTAGCATCGCCAAATGCCCTGTCTGCATCTCCCAGTGTCTCCAAGCATCAGTGTCTGTGTCAGCTCCTGAGCTCTCTTTAGTACTCCAGTGAATTAATCAGGGTGGGATCCACACCTCCATGGAAATAATTTAATCAAAGGTCTCACCCACAGTTGGGTGAGTCACATCTCCATGGAAACAACCAAAAGATTCCACCCAAAAAGACTGGATTAAAAGATCATGGCTCTTCTAGGGTCCATAACGGTTTCAAAGCGGCACACTTTTGTAAAAAATTACTTTTTCTTGTCAACTATGGTTTTTCAGTTCGTATTTTTAAAATCTGGGATAAATGCTTCATCTTTTCCCTCTAATTAAAACTTTCCAGAGTAAGGAGGGAGGCTACCCTAGTAACACTTCAGTGGTGATCAGTGCATTCGTATTAGTCAGGGTTCTGTAGGGAAAGAGAACCAACAGGAGATATCTGTAAATATGAGCTTTTATAGAAGTGTCTCACACAACTGTGGGGATGTACAAGTCCACATTCTGTAGGGCAGGCAGCAACTCCGATGAAGGTCTTTGATGTACTCCCAAGAGATGCAGCCTGGCTGAAGAGAAATTCTGTAGGATGGGCTGCAAGCTGGCACTCCGATGAGAGTCTTCAGCGAATTTCCCAGGAGAGGCTGGCTGGCTGAAGAAGAAGTGAAGGTTCTCTCTCTTCTCCCTTAAAAGTTTTCAACTGATTGGATTAAATCCAGCTGATTGAATTCCCTCATTGCAGAAGATATGCCCTTCATTGATGTAATCAGCCACAGATGCAGTCAATTGACTGATGATTTAATAAACCAGCCTTCTGGTTTATTAACCAGCCACAAATGTCCTTGCAGTAATGGTTAGGCCAGTGCTTGCTTGACTAGACAACTGGGTACCATCACCTGGCCAAGTTGACACATGAACCTAATCCTCACAGCAGTGTTTATTGATTTTGCTATTTGGTTCTGAGTATTGACTCAACTCTGGAGTATGACCTCATGGAATTTTCTTCCATGTTTTTATCATGGAAATTGCCAAATGCATTCAGAAGTAGAGAGACTATTTTAATGAACCCACATATATTTATTACCCAGCCCCAAGAATTATCAATATGTTGCCAATCTTGTTTCAACTGTACTTTCACTCACTGCCTCCGACTCCAATCTTGGATTATGTTGAAACCAGTCCCTGGCAACACATCACTTTATCCAGAAATATTTCAATAAGTGTTTCTAAAAAAATAAGGACTCCTTCTTTTTAAAAATAACTCCATTGTCATTTATCACACACACAAAAGATTAACAATCATTTCTTAATCTAATCAAATCCTCAGTCAATGTTCCAATGTCCTTAATTGGCTCAGAAATGCATCTAACTGTAACTTGTGGGTTTCTATGTATTCAAAGTGTATCATTTAGTTGCATCCATTATTCCTTTTTATGATCCAATCATGCCATTTTTTGTCTTTGGAGCCTCAGTTACACACATATCCTTTTGACATTGTCTCCATTTGTCCTTGTTTTTTCCCAGATTAAAAAAACAATCCTTTATCAAGATCATTCGTGACACACTGTTTACTGTTCACTTTATCAATAAAGTTGTTTTCTGAAAATGATTTTCATAAAGAGCAGAAAGGTAGAGAACAATTCATCAATTGTTAAGGAGAGTTGTAGAAGTTTAAAGCATGTTTATTTACTCTACATCTTTTACACATCTCTCATACCAGTGGTTTTAAGCTCATGAAAACTCCCCCCTGGAGTAGTGCACAGACACACACAATTTTGCACATGTCCAGAAACCCTCATGAGGCCTATTCATGTAGCTAATTTTTAAAAAAGTAATGATTTCCAAAAATTGATTCATTCTTTCTTTTACCTCCTGGAGGAAACTCCCCCTTCTCATCATCTTCAGCTGATTTTTTCAACAAAATTAACTTTAAAAGTTAAAAAAAAAACTACCTTAACCTATTAATGTGCAGCAATACATCCTGCTTAAAAATATTTTATTGAATATTTTTGAGTGTCGCTCCCTACCTTTAAAGTTTGAGAAAAGGAATTTTAATGAAATCAAATCTATGCTGAAGTCATTTTCTCTCTTTGAAGAAATATGACTAAAATGCATTAATATTTACAAGGAAGGGATTTAACTGTAGACATACTTTATCTCAGGAGCACAGAAAATTCTAAACCTAGTAAGATCATGCAGGCATCTGTACAGTCAAGAAAGCTGACCTGGAAACTGTTTCCATGCTTGTTTCTTGAGCTTCTACTTTGGGAGCTTTTCCACATTTTACTGAAGTTCACGGATGGTGCAAAGACTATGAAACTGTTTTCAAAGCAATTCCAGCTTATTTTCAGTATTTTCTTGGATATGTGAGAATGTACTAGTTCTTTGAATGCTCATACGTGTTTGCGGTCCCTTTCCCAAGCATTATATCCTTGACTATATTTTCCGTTATGCATTTTGCTTGAAAAATCTGCTTTTTGCTATCAGCAAGTTTTTCCCACATTCTTTGGCTTAGTTACACTCTTTGTCTTCATACCTTTTGTCATGATTTTCCAGTTCTCTGAGATTCATATCCTATACCAGCAAGGTTCTGCTCACGGCACATCCCACTGTCAGCATGCATTGGCAGTGGCCATCTCCCTCTTCCTGGAACCCGGCGTCGCACCATTTAATGACACGTCAATAGCTGGTGAATTCCCTGGTCATCAGCACTGCCCTCACCAGCCGAGAGACGCTTCCTAGGATTTTCCTGTTAGCCATGGCTCCCACGGCTTGCAGGGTGGTTGTGACAGTGTTTCCCGTTAACCTGTTTTTGTTTTGTTTTGTTTTCTTAAAAATGCTTTATTTAAATAATATTTTCTAATGGTTTTATTAAAATGCAATTCACATGCCATACAATTTGCCCTTTAAAATGTACAATTCAGTGGGTTTTAGTATATTCACAGAGGTGTGCATCCATCACCGCTACTGAATTCCAGAACATCTTCATCACCGCAAGAAGAAACCCGGGAGGCATTAGCAGTCCTTGTTCGTCTTTGAGGCTTGCTTTTGGGTCCTTGAACAGGATGTTCCCGGTGCATCTTGTGCACTCCAGGCATGAAACTAGAGTTAGCCATGCCTCCATGAGCCCTGGAAATGAAGGTGGTATCTAGAAACCAGAACTTGGGCACTAGTGGGACTCACCACTGTTGGGTCGTCCTTACATCTACATCTTTTTAGGGGACACAGCTAGGATATATGAATTGTTGCGAAGAAGGAAATCATGATATTAAAATAATATTTTCAACTCAACCTTAACTTACAGAGTTTTAGTTTAGCTTCAATTTTATACCGCATTTTCTACCCAGATTGAAAACCCAGTAAGAATCTAATTGCTTATTTGCTTTTTCTAAAATACATAGAGTTATTTTAAGATATTATTACCAGTGTCATCAGTGACCACAAGACCACTGAGTAAGGTTTAAGGTTTCTTTGAAGCTCTGTCTCTACAATTTATTCTACTAAGTGTGGATAGTCAAAATACTGCATTTTAAAGTTATTTGACATATAATTTTCCTTGTGTGTTTCTATCACCAGCTTGTTCATTTGTTTTAGCTTGTTTTCTATTTTTGTGTAGTTTTTTGGACATAGTTTCCTTTTTTAATATGTGGAATATTTAGATAATATCAAAGTCAAAATTACATAACCAGGTTTATTCAGAAAAGTCTGAACTTTGGTCACCATGATGGTTGGGTTCATGTGTCAACTTGGCTAGGTGACCCAGCTGTCTGGTCAAGCGGGCACTGCCCTGATGATTGCTGTGAGGATATTTGAGGCTGGTTAATAAACTAATGGGCTGGTTTGTTGGATCATCAGTCAATTGATTGCAGCTGACTGATGACTCATCAAGGGGCATGCCTTCTACAATGAGAGAATGCAATTGGCTGGATTTGGTCCGGGTGATCAGCTGAAGTCTTATAAGCGGGACGGTTAGAGAACCTTCGCTTCTTCTTCGGCTGCCAGTGAAGCATTTCCTGGGGATCCCATCGAAGTTGCTGGTTCACTTCCTGAGGAGTTCATCGAGCACGTTCGTCGAAAATCCCAGTTCATTTCCTGAGGAGTTCGTCGAAGTTGCCGGTTCGTTTCCTGAGGAGTTCGTCAAAGTTGTCGGTTCGTTTCCCGAGGAGTTCATCGGATATCTTCCTTGGAGTTGACAGTTTGTTACATCTCTCATTGATTCTGTCTCACTAGAGAACCCTAACTAATACAACTTGGTACCAGGAGTGGTTCTTGAGAAACAGAATCTTTTTTTTTTTTTTTTTTTTTAATCATCATTTTATTGAGAATATTCACATACCACGCAGTCATACAAAACAAATTGTACTTTCGATTGTTTACAGTACCATTACATAGTTGTACATTCATCACCTAAATCAATCCCTGACACCTTCATTAGCACACACACACAAATAACAAGAATAATAATTAGAGTGAAAAAGAGCAATTGAAGTAAAAAACACTGGGTACCTTTGTCTGTTTGTTTCCTTCCCCTACTTTTCTATACATCCATCCATAAACTAGACAAAGTGGAGTTTGGTCCTTATGGCATTCCCAATCCCACTGTCACCCCTCATAAGCTACATTTTATACAACTGTCTTCGAGATTCATGGGTTCTGGGTTGTAGTTTAATAGTTTCAGGTATCCACCACCAGCTACCCCAATTCTTTAGAACCTAAAAAAGGTTGTCTAAAGTGTGCGTAAGAGTGCCCACCAGAGTGATCTCTCGGCTCGTTTTGGAATCTCTCTGCCACTGAAGCTTATTTCATTTCCTTTCACATCCCCCTTTTGGTCAAGAAGATGTTCTCCGTCCCACGATGCCGGGTCTACATTCCTCCCTGGGAGTCATATTCCACGTTGCCAGGGAGATTCACTCCCCTGGGTGTCTGATCCCACGTAGGGGGGAGGGCAGTGATTTCACCTTTCAAGTTGGCTTAGCCAGAGAGAGAGGGCCACATCTGAGCAACAAAGAGGCATTCAGGAGGAGACTCTTAGGCACAAATACAGGGAGGCCTAGCTTCTCCTTTGCAGCAACCGTCTTCCCAAGGGTAAAACTTATGGTAGAGGGCTCAACCCATCAAACCACCAGTCCCCTATGTCTGTGGTCATGTTAGCAACCATGGTGGTGGGGTAGGCGAATACCCCCGCATTCTCCACAGGCTCCTCAAGGGGGCACTACATCTTTTTTTTTTTTTCCCTGTTTGTCTTTTTTCTTTTTTTTTTTTTTAACTTTCCCTTCTTTTTTAAATCAACTGTATGAAAAAAAAAGTTAAAAAGAAAACAAACATACAATAAAAGAACATTTCAAAGAGACCATAACAAGGGAATAAGAAAAAGACAACTAACCTAAGATAACTGCTTAACTTCCAACATGTTCCTACTTTACCCCAAGAAAGTTACATAATATAGCAACATTTCAGTGAACTTGTTCCTACTACATCCATCAGAAATTAACAGACCATAGTCATTTCTGGGCATCCCCAGAACGTTAAATAGCTTATCTGTTCTTCTTGGATTATTGTTCCCCCTTCCTTAATTGCTCTCTACTGCTAGTTCCCCTACATTCTACATTATAAACCATTTGTTTTTACATTTTTCAAAGTTCACATTAGTGGTAGCATATAATATTTCTCTTTTTGTGCCTGGCTTATTTCGCTCAGCATTATGTCTTCAAGGTTCATCCATGTTGTCATATGTTTCACCAGATCGTTCCTTCTTACTGCCGCGTAGTATTCCATCGTGTGTATATACCACATTTTATTTATCCACTCATCTGTTGAAGGACATTTGGGTTGTTTCCATCTCTTGGCAATTGTGAATAATGCTGCTATGAACATTGGCGTGCAGATATCTGTTCGTGTCACTGCTTTCCGATCTTCCGGGTATATACCGAGAAGTGCAATCGCTGGATCGAATGGTAGCTCTATATCTAGTTTTCTAAGGAACTGCCAGACTGACTTCCAGAGTGGCTGAACCATTATACAGTCCCACCAACAATGAATAAGAGTTCCAATTTCTCCACATCCCCTCCAGCATTTGTAGTTTCCTGTTTGTTTAATGGCAGCCATTCTAACCGGTGTTAGATGGTATCTCATTGTGGTCTTAATTTGCATCTCTCTAATAGCTAGTGAAGCTGAACATTTTTTCATGTGTTTCTTGGCCATTTGTATTTCCTCTTCAGAGAACTGTCTTTTCATATCTTTTGCCCATTTTATAATTGGGCTGTCTGTACTATTGTCATTGAGTTGTAGGATTTCTTTGTATATGCAAGATATCAGTCTTTTGTCAGATACATGGTTTCCAAAAATTTTCTCCCATTGAGTTGGCTGCCTCTTTACCTTTTTGAGAAATTCCTTTGAGGTGCAGAAACTTCTAAGCTTGAGGAGTTCCCATTTATCTATTTTCTCTTTTGTTGCTTGTGCTTTGGGTGTAAAGTCTAGGAAGTGGCCTCCTAATACAAGGTCTTGAATGTTTTCCTACATTATCTTCTAGGAGTTTAATGGTACTTTCTTTTATATTGAGATCTTTGGTCCATTTTGAGTTAATTTTTGTGTAGGGGGTGAGGTAGGGGTCCTCTTTCATTCTTTTGGATATGGATATCCAATTCTCCCAGCCCCATTTGTTGAAAAGACCATTATGGCTCAGTTCGGTGACTTTGGGGGCCTTATCAAAGATCAGTCGGCCATAGATCTGAGGGTCTATCTCTGAATTCTCAATTCGATTCCATTGATCTGTATGTCTATCTTTGTGCCAGTACCATGCTGTTTTGGCAACTGTGGCTTTATAATAAGCTTCAAAGTCAGGGAGTGTAAGTCCTCCCACTTCGTTTTTCTTTTTTAGAGTGTCTTTAGCAATTCGAGGCATCTTCCCTTTCCAAATAAATTTGATAACTAGCTTTTCCAAGTCTGCAAAGTAGGTTGTTGGAATTTTGATTGGGATTGCATTGAATCTGTAGATGAGTTTGGGTAGAATTGACATCTTAATGACATTTAGCCTTCCTATCCATGAACATGGAATATTTTTCCATCTTTTAAGGTCCCCTTCTATTTCTTTTAGTAGAGTTATGTAGTTTTCTTTGTATAGGTCTTTTACATCTTTGGTTAAGTTTATTCCTAGGTACTTGATTTTTTTAGTTGCTACTGAAAATGGTATCTTTTTCTTGAGTGTCTCTTCAGTTTGTTCATTTCTAGCATATAGAAACATTACTGACTTATGTGCATTAATCTTGTATCCCGCTACTTGCTAAATTTGTTTATTAGCTCTAGTAGGTGTATCGTTGATTTCTCAGGGTTTTCTAGATATAAGATCATATCATCTGCAAACAATGACAGTTTTACTTCTTCTTTTCCAATTTGGATGCCTTTTATTTCTTTGTCTTGCCGGATTGCCCTGGCTAGCACTTCCAGCACAATGTTGAATAACAGTGGTGACAGCAGGCATCCTTGTCTTGTTCCTGATCTTAGAGGGAAGGCTTTCAGTCTCTCACCATTGAGTACTATGCTGGCTGTAGGTTTTCATATATGCTCTTTATCATGTTGAGGAACTTTCCTTCAATTCCTACCTTTTGAAGTGTTTTTATCAAAAAGGGATGTTGGATTTTGTCGAATGCTTTTTCAGCATCTATTGAGATGATCAATTGATTTTTCCCTTTCGAGTTTTTAATGTGTTGTAATACATTGATTGTTTTTCTTATGTTGAACCATCCTTGCATGCCTGGAATGAACCCCACTTGGTCATGGTGTATGATTTTTTTAATGTGTCTTTGGATTCGATTTGCAAGTATTTTGTTGAGGATTTTTGCATCTATATTCATTAGGGAGATTGGCCGGTAGTTTTCCTTTTTTGTAGCATCTTTGCCTGGTTTTGGTATTAGATTGATGTTAGCTTCATAAAAAGAGTTAGGTAGTGTTCCATTTTTTTCAATGTTTTGAAAGAGTTTGAGTAAGATTGGTGTCAGTTCTTTCTGGAAAGTTTGGTAGAATTCCCCTGTGAAGCCATCTGGCCCTGGGCATTTATTTGTGGGAAGATTTTTGATGACTGATTGGATCTCTTTGCTTGTGATGGGTTGGTTGAGGTCTTCTATTTCTTCTCTGGTCAGTCTAGGTTGTTCATATGTTTCCAGGAAATTGTCCATTTCTTCTACATTATCCAGTTTGTTGCCATACAGTTGTTCATAATATCCTCTTATAATTTTTTAATTTCTTCAGGATCTGCAGTTATGTCACCTTTTTCATTCATTATTTTGTTTATATGGGTCTTCTCTCTTTTTGATTTTGTCAGTCTAGCTAGGGGCTTGTCAATCTTGTTGATCTTCTGAAAGAACCAACTTTTGGTGATATTTATCCTCTCTATTGTTTTTTTGTTCTCTATGTCATTTATTTCTGCTTTAATCCTTGTTATTTCTTTTCTTGTACTTGGTTTAGGATTGGTTTGCTGTTCATTTTCTAGCTTCTTCAGTTGATCCATTAGTTCTTTGATTTTGGCTCTTTCTTCCTTTTTAATATATGCGTTTAGTGCTATAAATTTCCCCCTTAGCACTGCTTTTGCTGCATCCCATAGGTTTTGGTATGTTGTGTTCTCATTTTCATTCGTCTCTATATATTTAGCAATTTCTCTTGCTATTTCTTCTTTAACCCACTGATTGTTTAGGAGTGTGTTGTTTAACCTCCAGGTATTTGTGAATTTTCTAAGTCTCTGATGGTTATTGACTTCTAATTGTATTCCATTGTGGTCAGAGAATGTGCTTTGAATAATTTCAATCTTTTTAAATTTATTGAGGCTTGTTTTATGTCCCAGCATATGATCTATTCTGGAGAAAGTTCCGTGAGCACTAGAAAAGTATGTGTATCCTGGTGATTTGGGATGTAATGTCCTGTAGATGTCTGTTAAATCTAATTCATTTATCAGATTGTTTAGGTTTTCAATTTCCTTATTGGTCTTCTGTCTGGTTGATCTATCTATAGGAGAGAGTGATGTGTTGAAGTCTCCCACAATTATTGTGGAAACATCAATTGCTTCCTTTAGTTTTGCCAGTGTTTCTCTCATGTATTTTGTGGCACCTTGATTGGGTGCATAGACATTTACGATTGTTATTTCATCTTGTTGAATTGCCCCTTTTATTAGTATGTAGTGGCCTTCTTTGTCTCTCAAAACATCCCTGCATTTGAAGTCTATTTTATCTGAGAGTAATATTGCTACACCTGCTTTCTTTTGGCTGTAGCTTGCATGAAATATTTTTTTCCATCCTTTCACTTTCAGTTTCTTTGTGTCCCTGTGTCTAAGATGAGTCTCTTGTATGCAACATATTGATGGTTCATTTTTTTTGATCCATTCTGCGAATCTATATCTTTTAATTGGGGAGTTTAATCCATTTACATTCAACGTTAAAACCGTGAAGGCATTTCTTGAATCGGCCATCT
>NC_051334.1:4067127-4072538 GCF_015220235.1 Choloepus didactylus | reverse complement strand
GAGGGGATGAGGGGCCCACCGGGGGGAGGGGGCTTTATCAGGGGTGCATTTTCTAAAATTCATTATGTTAGGGGGAAAGGGCATGCCTGAAAAGAATGTGGTTCTCAACATCTGGTGTGGGGCCTAAATTGAAATCATCCAAACTACATGGTTTTCTTGATTTTAAGAGAAAACTAAAAACATTTTCGATTCTTTGTAAAAAAAAAAAAAAAAAAAAAAAAAGCAAAGTATAACCAGAATAAAGCAAATGGTAGCCTGAGCCCAAGAGAGGGCCTCTGTAAGCCCCAGAACCCAAAGCCTGACTTTTCATTTCCCTGTTTAATGCCTCCAATCTAACAGCTTTCATTTCCTACACTGAAAGCAATTTTTCCTTTATGTTGGGTACAATTATTTCTTCCAGGACACGTTTCTCTATCAAATTTGGAATCAACCAACAATATTTTTTTGTAAACCACTATTGTATGATACAAGACTTTCAACCTAATCCTTGGCAAAGGTCTTGCTTGGGGAAAGCAAATTTCTGTATTTTTCTACAAGCCCTTTCCACAGAACTGGGTCTAAAGAAAACGGTCACTAACTGCTGGGTACCCCCCACCCCCTTCCAAGCATTAACTATTAAGGCAAAATCACTGCCCTTGGAATAAATACCACATGTTATCATCTGACCCTGATGTTCTCTGGCAATTCCTTCACTCCTTTTCACTAAGGCCTTCCTGTAAAAACCAGGTGATGGCCCAGAGGTCATGATCTGGCCAGCTGACATGATGAAGTTTTAGACTAACATGAGAGGACCCTGGCACTGAGAGGAATGGCTTTGCCCCATGTGTCCTCATGGGTACCCACGAGTCAGCCCTGAGCCCGTCCTGCCCTCACCTGCAGCCCTCTGTCCCTCATCCGTGCAGCTCCAGCCGCCAGCCTCTGTTGCTCCTCCAGCATTACAACAAGCACTACCTGCCCTAGGATCCTGACACCTGCCACCCTGCTCCCCGCCAGGCCCCCGCCTGAGGAACTGCAGAGTGTCCTCTCCCTGCCACTCAAGCACCCGCTTCCCCAAGCTCGCTCTACAGCAGCACACCCGTGCTTCTCTCTAGTCACTCACACTGCTTTAATCTTCTTACCACCCAATGTATTATACCAAGGGTTGGCAAACTCTGCCTGTAGAGGGCCAGACTGTAAATATTTCAGGCTTTGCAGGCCGAACGTTCTCTGTCTCAAATGCTCAATACATGAATGAACGAATGTGGCCGTGTTCCAACAGAACCTTCTTTACAAAAGGAGGTGGTGGGCTGGGTTTGGCTTGGGGGCCACAATGTGCAACCCCCTACTATATATTTAGCTGAGTACCTGTCTGCTGTCTACCTGTCCTCAGAAAAGGGCTTTGTTCTGTTTCTGTCTACTGCTGTACCCCCAGGTGCCAAGGTGAGTTCTCAGAGCTGGGCAAATGCGACCTGCCTTTTGGTTTACAGAGCACTTTCAGACTCTCTGTTGATTTCACAATAATCTGGCTGCAGATATTTGAACTTGATATTCAAAAAGGATATGTGACTTGCTGGAGGTCACATGGTTCAGTGCTCTGAGTTGTATGGGGTAAAAGGGATGTATCTGTTGTACATCAATAAGAGAATGGTGCTAATTTAGCTCATGTGGCATTGGCTCTCGATGTAAAAAGATGGCAAAAGGACACTTGCCCAAGAGTGGAGCAGAAGAATGACCACCAGAAGGTTTAATAATGAGGCCCCCATTTCACCATCATGCATAAAAGCCACACACTAATGCCACTCGGACTCATGGGCAAGAGTCCGTGCTGGGGACACTGAAATGTGGTGCTGCCACCCGCCGCTGTGGCCTGTGGGCAAGGGTGAGTGCTGGGGACACGAAACGTGGTGCTGCCACCTGCTGCTGCCTGCTGCCCTGGCTTGGATCTCTGCCCCCTACCTTTTTCACCGACAGGTCGTGGCCCGCATCACTCCCCGAATCCTCCTCGGACTCCTGCTGCTCCTGCAGGTCCTTCATCTTGATGAGCAGCTCAGCCTTGGGGGCCGACGTGCTGTAGTACATGGAGCTGGAGGTCAGGGCCATGGACAGCGGTGCACTTGGCTCCTCCTTCCTGGGGAAAGACACCGGGCGCTCCTTAGCTGGCTGCTTCACACGTCCCTGCACCACTGCCCGGGTTCTGACCCCAGAAGGGGAAGAGGCAGGACGGCAAAAGGAAGAACATGTGCGACAAGGTGGGCACTAAAAAGGCCTTGCTAAATGGACACCTACAGAGACGGGGGACACAGCTTTAGAAAAGGGCAAAAGCTAGACTAAGCTTTTTTGTCCATGACTCCAGGCTGTGCTCCCCGGGGGCCTGGCACCTAAAGCACGGCGTGTGCACTCTCTGGATGTGCCGCTCCCCTGGCACCCTCATTTTCTGCTTCCTCGCACTGCACTCGGACCCCTGTCAGTGACGCCCATGGTGACAAGGCAAGCACAGACAGCAGGGACAATCCACTACGTACACCTCTGCTGTCCAATTACCCACAGAGAAAGGTCTGACAGTACTCTTTACCAAACCAGCAAACACTACGTGAGTACCCAGATATAAACAGAAAACAAACAACTCTTTTCAAAATGCATATACTCAGCGTAACTCTCAGTTGCCTTCCTGCGGCACTGCTGGAGCTGGGGGCCGGAAGGGTGAGCTGTGGGGCTGCCCTGGGCATGGCAGGGACTTCAGCAGCCTCCCTGGCCTCCACCCACAGCCAAAAACATCTCCATATCTTGCCCAGTGTAATGTCCCCTGGGGGCACGACACCCGGGAGAGAACCGCTGTCTCGGGAGAAAGTCGGCCTGTGCTGTCCATGGAGAAAGCTGACCTGTGGGTTCATCAAAACCAAACAGTCCTCAAGCCAAGGAGCCCCGGGGCCTGGAGAGGGCATTTTCATGTCTCTCCTGGCCTCGAGGTCACCATCTCCCGAGATGGGGGCCTTCAACCTTTAGCCTCTGCTTAGAGAGGATCAAAATAAGCCAAAAAATTTGGGTATTATTTTTTTTTCTTATTTCTTTTTTCTTTTCAATGAATATGTTCTAAAATTGACCATGGCGATGTACACACAACTGTGTGATGATACTGGAAGCCATTATTGCATACTTTGGGTGGTTTGTATGGTGTGTGACTGTATCTCAGTAAAAGTGCAAAAAGAAAAAAAAAGCCAAAAAGTGCTAAGCATTGGGGTGGCTCTTGTGAAAATCCATGTCCCCCAAAGCAACAATTAAAGGAGCCATTCCCCTACCCCACACCCCACCACGAAACCTAGGGGGTGCCGGGCAGAAACAGGATGGCCCAGCACGGCTGCTACTCACTTTTCCTCGGCAGTCCTTGGAGAAGGGACTTTGGGGAGCAGTTTCCTCCGCTGCTGAGCTTCCTCCAGGAGATGCTCATCCTTGGGGAAGATCCCCTCCATCAGGTCCATGGTGGTTTTGATTTTCACCCTGGGGTCCAGGATCTCGGCCAGGGACTTGTCCTTCCCGACAATCTCCCTGGCCAGCTCCTCAGACTTGAGGTCTTGCACAGTCTTCTCCTTGGCCTTCCCATAGCTGAGCACGGGAGGGCAGGCGCAGCTGTCCTCCGCGGCGGGCGCCTGGGGACCGGGGGGCTGGGGCTGGCCCGGCCGGGCCTTGGGCTCGGCACCCTGCCGGGTGTACACGCAGAAGTGGGAGTAGGACTGCTCCAACGTGCTGAGCGTCTTGATTTGGTCCCTCTCCAGCCCGCTGGGCAGGGCGGGCAGCTCAGCAGCGGGGGCCAGGCTCCCCCGGCTCTCCTTCTCGGGCGGGCTCTCCAAATGCAGGATCTTGATGGGGACCATCTTCACCGTGGTGTTGTTGTCCATCACCCACTCGATTCTGGAAAGAGAAGAGCTGAGGGCTGAGACCTCAGTGTACCCTGAGGCTTCCACCCAGGAGTCAGGAATCAGCGGTCCCTGCCCTGTCCTGACACTCGACCCGCCAGTCTCAGGACAGGAGGGAACCTCAGCTGTCACATGTCCTCAGGTGACAGGAGGTTGAGGAGACCCCTCCAAGCCATAACCAAGGCCCCAGATGATCAGTGGTCCGAATTCCTTGCAGACTGAGCTCCTTGCTGTCCTCAATTGTGTCGCGACCCACAGATCTACTGAGGTCTGCAGACGTGTTCCTGGAGTATAGCGAGGGATGTGGGTAGGGATTAATTTTCATTTTTTATTGCAATGAGAATGCATACTTTTAACAAATGCCTCTAAGCTAAAATTATTTCTGGAAGGGACACCTGAAATGAGTAGGCATTTTCAGAATTATCATGGGTGTCTGTGGGTGCGGTTTCTCAGGGTGGGGTTAGAGCATGCCGCGGGCACCTCAGCACATTCTCAGGGGCCCGGATAACTCCTTCTCCAGGAGACGGTCTGCCCTGAGCACAGCCTGCACCCTCCCCTCCACCGGCCCCTGCCAGGTGCTGTCTCCTGGGCTGGGGCACCAGCACCCCACCACCTAGCACTTCACCCCCCTTTGCCTGGGTTTTCATGCCAGCCAGATGAGGACCCCAGCAGCCAAAAGGGATAATAATATTGTGCTGGTCTGAATCTCTTATGTCCCCACAAAAGCCATGTTCTTTAATGCAATCTTGTTGGGGCACATTTATTAGTCTTTTGATTAGGGCAGGACCTTTTGTATGTTTCCATGGAGATGTGACCCATCCAACTGTGAGACCTTTTGATTAGATCATTTCCATGGAGATGTGACCCTGCCCATTCTAGGTGGGTCTTGATTAGATCACTAGAGTCCTTTAAAAGAGCTCACAGAGAGAAGGAGCTCAGAGAAGCTGAGAGAGACATTTTGGAAAGAAGTCAAGATATGTAATTGTGCTGGTTTGGATGTATTATGTCCCCCAAAATGCTATGTTCTCTGATGCAATCTTGTGGGGGCAGATGTATTAGTGTTGATTAGATTGGAATCATTTGAGTGTTTCCATGGAAATGTGACTCAATCAACTTTGAGTGAAACGTTTGATTGGATAATTTCCATGGAGGTGTTACCCTGCCCATTCAGGGTGGGTCTTCATTAGATCACTGGATTCATATAAAGGAATTCACAGACAGAGCAACTGACGGTGACATTTTGGAGAGCTGCAGCTTACAGAGACATTTTGGAGACGGCCTTTGAAAGCAGACTTTTGCTCCAGAGAAGCTAAGAGAGGACAAACACCCCAAGAGCAACATTTTGAAGAATGCGCAGGAGCTGAGAGAAGAGCTGTAACACAACCCAAGATCAGCAGACGCCAGCCACATGCCTTCCCGGCTAACAGAGGTTTTTGGACACCATCAACCATCCTTCAGTGAAGGTACCCATTGTTGGACACTTTATGGCCTTAAGACTGTAACTGTGTAACCAAAATCCCC